>NC_056741.1:1038660405-1038845756 GCF_019279795.1 Protopterus annectens
AAGGGCCTGTGAGAAGGGGGCTTGGCAGGCACAGGTTTAGTTGTTTTGGCTGCTTTAGCCCTGGCAAAGGCCTTAACAGACATAGCTGGAGGAGGCCTAGCAGCTCCACGTGCAGGGGTTGAAACATCCAGGGGAATGGTGTCTGATAAATCCTGTGAAACCGCAACAGAAGGTTGGATTTCAGAGGCCGTCTCTACCAGGCTAGAAGAGGCCTCGGTGGAAGGCAAGTTATCGGCTGAAGAAAGAACCGCTTGCTCGGTTTTGGCCGAAACAGAGTCACTCGTGGTTTGCTTAACCGCGGTTTCGGCCGAAACCGCGGACCGCGAGTGTCGGTCCTTTTCTTTGCGTTTTTTAGTAATTTGCGTAGTCGGAGGATCCGGCGGCATAATGTAGGCAAAATCAGAGCCGAATATCTGTTCAGCAAAGTCCGACCGACGTCTAAGCGTCCGTCGGTTAAAAGAAGAACAGGCTAGACAAGCTGCTACGTCGTGGTCTGGGCCTAAACAATGTATGCAATAGGAGTGGAAATCTTTATGAGGTATTTGTTTCCCACAAGATAAACAGTTATTAACTTTCTCTGACATCGGCTGAGGCAAGAAAGAGTCCCCAACGGGGTACTTAGCTTTATAGAAGTCTTCGAAGTATTCGGTAGTAGTAATCTCTGGATCTGACCGACCGGCACTTGCGAACAGCTTCTGCTTCGGGCGCCACGCGGCAAGAAAGACTGAGGAAAATGGCGTCGGCTGATGCCTTTATACCCGAATAACTGCCGCAATGACGTCGGGTGAAGTGCGACACCAGCCGAAGCCAGACCCAGACTTTGGAATCCGGCCGACCGAAGGGCTGCCTGACGACAGGACAACCCATTTGTAAAGACTGCAGATGCATCCTTGAAGGACATCAGAGTAAGTCTCGTTATTTTTCCAACAGAGTTTGAGAACAGGCAGTCACCTGCAGAGTTATTAGATATAGTGGTTTTGATCAATAGTTTGTTTGAAGAGCATAGCTTATAATAAGGTGTGATGTGGCAAGAGAGTATTGGAGTTTTGGTGGGTTGGTGCAGGGTTTTGTGGGCTATAAGTTGTTGAAGTTCGAGCTGATTAGGAAGTTCTAGCCAACTTAGTTGCTAGTAACTAATGTTAGCAGGTACTGGTTTCCCATGATGCGTGTAGCAGAAACATATGCAATGCCCTATCCATTTAGAAATGGTCTGTTTTGAGATGGCTTTTCCTTGTGATCCTGCAGCATAGGCTACAAAGAGCTGGTCAGATTTTCTGAGAGCCTTAGTTTTATCCAAGTAGTAACGTAATTGCCTGTGAATGTCCAAAGAGTGCAGGAGTCTTTCTCCTTTGTTCTGGGGATTTGGGAAGAAGGTGGGCAAATGAATGGTTTGGTTTAGGGCCACACTGGATACCACCTTTGGCATAAAGGAAGGGTTAGTTCGTACAGAGACTCTGTCTTGATGAAAAATGAGGAAAGGCTCCACTGCCATTAGTGCCTGTAGCTCTGAGACTCTTCTATCTGAGATTATTGTTAGTAGCAGGGCAGTTTTCCATGAAAGAAATTTCAAATCAGCTGAAAAAGCTGGTTCAAAGGGCGGCAGTGTAAGCTTTTCCAGAACAAAGTTGAGATCCCAAGTAGGTGTTGGTGCTCTCCTGGGAGGTCTTATGTTCTTATCCCCTCTTAGGTACTGTGGATGTGAGAATAAAGGAGGATCCATGTTGTTATCAGCTGAAATTGCTGAGGCGTGGAACTTAATAGATGAAAAGGAAAGTCCTTTGTGCAACATCTCAGTTAAATATTGTAGAATCTGAGGAATGTTTGGATCAAGGGGATTTTGGCCTTTAGCCTAGTTCCAGGCGCAAAATCTTTTCCATTTGTCTGAATAGGTTTTCCTGGTGCTGGGCCTCCTGGCTTCCAGAATGACATCCATAACAGGTTTGGCTAGAGGTGTTGGCTGGTTGTTTAGGTAATTTACCATGCAGCCAGGTTTAAAGTCTTGAGCTGGCTGTGTAGAATCTGATTGTCTCGCTGGGTGAGCAGGTGAGGAACTTGTAGTAAAATCCATGGTGGGCCATGTTCCTTAGAAATGGATACCAATGCTGGCGTGGCCAGTCTGGTGCAATGAGCATCATTTGTGGCCTCTCTAATCTGACTTTCAGCAGTACCTTTGCTAGAAGAGGCAGTGGAGGAAAGGCATACACTGTTAATGTTTTCCAACTGAATGAGAGGGCGTCCACTTTCCAAGCTTGTGGATGGAATGTCCTTGTGCAAAATTTTTGAAGTTGGTAGTTTTGGGGGCTGGCAAACAGATCTATGTCTGGACCGTCCCCATTTTTGAGCTATCATTGCAAATACTTGTGGATCTAGTTTCCACTCATGTGGATCTATGATGTTTCTGCTTAGGTCGTCTGCCAATGTGTTTTTCTTTCCTGGCAGGAATTGTGCTTGTAATTGAACCTGGTAAGACAGTCCTGTGTTCCACTAGGTCATTGCTTGCCTGCATAGAGGGTAGGAATGTGTGCCCCCTTGCTTATGTACCACATTACTGTGGTATTGTCAGTCTATTATTAGTTGTCCTGGGTGTAAGAGGTCCTTGAAAGCTGTTAGGGCATTCTGTACTGCTAGCATTTATTTTTGATTGATATGCACATGCCTTTGATCTGTAGTCCATTTGCCCTGAATGCACTGTCCTGCCACGTGTGCTCCCCAGGCATAGTCCGATGCACCTGTTGTCATAGTTTGCCTGGCTGTGGGTAAGGAGAAAGGCTGACCCTTGTTGAGGTAACATGCCTGTGCCCACCATAGACTGTTGAAGGAAGGGAATGAGTGGTATCATTGTTTCCAAGCTGTGACTGTGCTGAGTCCATACGCTTTTCAGGTACCATTGTAATTTCCTCGTATGCAGTTTTGCAAATGGTAGTAGTAGTATGCAAGATGCCACGAATCCCAAGGCCTGCAGAACTTTTCTTGCAGGGAGTTGGGTCTTTTGTTGCCATTATTTTGAAAATATTGAGTCAGCTGTTGTTGCTTGTCTGGCGTGAGAGAAGCCATCTGGGCCGTTGTATTCAAGATGGCACCCAGGAATATTATGCTTTGTGAGGGCACTAGTTTTGATTTCTTTTCGTTTACTGTGTACCCTAGGCAACTTAGAAGGTGTTTGACAAATGCCAGATGCTTTAAAAGAATGTCCTTGCTTTCTGCTTGAATAAGGCAGTCGTCCAGGTATGGGAATATTTGAATTCCTCTGTCTGCAGTATGCAATTACTGGTGCCAGGCATTTTGTGAAGACCCTGGTCACAGTAGATAAGCCAAAGGGCAGTGCAGAGAATTGATAATGCATTGAACCTGCAATGAAACAGAGGTATCTTCTGCAATTTTGTCTGATAGGGACATGCAGGTATGCCTCCTTGCGGTCCAACGTTACTAGCCAAGCATTCTTGCCCAGCATGGGAAGAAGCTGCTGTAGTGTTAGCATCTTGAATTTTGGTACTTGCAGATAGGTGTTCAGAATTGAAAGATCCAGAATGGGTCTCCATGCTTTGTCTTTTCTTGGGACTAGACAGAGTCTCGAGTAAAATCCTTGTCCTTGCTCCTGTGTAGGTACCTGTTGAATGGCTCTCATGTCCATGAGAGCTGTAATTTGTTTTTGTGCCTCTGCCCATTGATTTGGTGGCAGGTTTGGCATTCCTTTTATCCTTGGCAAGGTATGAAAGTGGAATCTGCATCCCTATGAGACGATGTTTAGGACCCATTTGTCTTTTGTGATGATGTGCCAATTGTCTGCAAAAAATGCAAATTTTCCTCCCAAGGGAGCTGCCATGAGAGATTTGTTTGGTAGTTTGAGGATTGAGTCATTGTGTTTGTCTTCTGCTAGCTTGGGGCCTGTCATCTCCTCCTTTCTGGGTAGCAGTACCCCATTGGCAAGGTTTGTAAGGGCCTTGTGACTGATCTCTGTCCCTTGGGCATCTGTATTTGCCCCACTGTGATCTGTCAGAAGCTGGAAAGGACCAGTTTTTTGTTGGCCAATTTCTGCTGAAACGAGGAGGTTGTACCTGTAAAAAATCCTTGACCGTCTGCATAGACTTTGCCTTATCCTCCATTTTCTTTAAAACCTCTTCTGCTTTGACACCAAATAATACATCCTGCTGTAAAGGTGCATCCAATAATTTTGCTTTAACATGATCAGGTAGGGTTTGTTCTTTTAATCAAGCATGTCTACGTATGACAGACCCAGTAACAGCTGCTCTACAGGAAGCTTCCAATGAATCAAATCCACATTGTAAAGTATGTTTGCCCACATGTTCAGTTGCATGCAACAGATCCTGCATTTCCTTGAATTCAGACTGTTCAGTATGTGTGCTCATTTTTTGTTTTAATTGAGACCATTAGGAATTGCTGATATTTCAGTATGTGAAACTGAATTTAATGCTCTGATAGCCAGAGTTGCTGAGGTGTATATTTTCTTTCCCCATCTATCTAGGGCTCCGGAATCCCTTTCAGAGGGCACAGGATTTTTAGCCATATAAGCTTTAGCCCCCTTGGGACCCTGTGAAATTGTTTCTGGGTCAGCCACAGGGCTTTTATATAAAGGAATTTGTGTGAAACAGGTACTCTAGTATCGGTCTGGTTTGGCTGGAGCAGGAGGTAGAGAGTCTGGATCTAGACTAGATTCCAAGTAAACATCATCCACAATATTTAAGACTGGAGGGATAGCAAGTGGTCTGTGCTGGGGTAGTAAAAGTAACTCTAGGAGCCTTTTCTTAGAATCAGAGTAGTCCTGGCCTTCCCAGTGGAAATGTTCCCTCATGGTATGTAAAGTTTCCCCAAAGGAGTAGTCTTCAGGGGGAGATGCTGCGGGAATACAGTCTTCAGCATCAGTGTCTTCATAAGGGGGAATAGTGTAATCCTGTTCCTCAGAAGAATCTGAGGAAATTGAAACCTGGTCAGAGGAAGCACAATCCTCCTCTTGTCTTGGTCTTTTATTTGGAGGGGGATGGGAACCCCTGATTAGGGTAATCAAATCTTCAGCCATCTTAAGCATCTGTTTCTTAGGCATGGGGCCTTGAACTGCAGACTGATGTACAGACTTTTTTGGTTTTAAAGGAGTTTTAAGCTTAGCATAAGATTTAATGGTGAGTGTAGTTGGTCTGAAGACACCTTCTGCAACCGAAGGCATTTCCACTGCACCGGGGGGTCTCCTTCTGCTCCGGTGTCGGAAGGGCCCAATAAGGATGGCTGCGTCAGCCTAGTACACTCAGCTTGAGAATCCGCAGCTGTCTGGGGTTCCAATTCTGCGGTCGTCAGGGGCTGAGTAGGCGCCTCACTGAAAACCGGAGAACAGGCGACAGGCCCAGGAAAGGCCTCGGAGTCTGGCTTGTTCCTAGGCTACCTGTCCTTATCCTTGCGTTTTTTATGCATGCCAGTCGTCGGCTGCTCCGACTGCATGATATAATTAAATTTCCTACCAAAGTAATGTCGAGCGAAGTCAAAACGGCGTTTGATAGTTCGTTTATTAAACCTAGCACAAAACCGACAACCTGACACATCGTGGTCTGGGCCTAGGCAAGGAATACAATAAGAATGTAAGTCCTTATGAGGTATTTGCTTCCCACAAGAAATGCAATTGTCAACTTTTTCTGACATCGGACTGAGGCAAGAAAAGGTTCCGCAACTGGGTACTTAGCTTTATTGAAGACTTCGGACTGAAATCCGAATCGAAAATCTCAGGTGTCGGCCGACCGGCACTTGCTAACTGCTTCTACTTCGGGCACCGCGCAGCAAGAAAGACTGAAGAAAATGGCGTCGGATGCCTCATATACCCCCTGAAGCCCTGACGTCAGGGAAAAAGCGACAGCAACCGACGCCGGACCAAGACTTTGGAACTCAGGCCGACTGCGAGACCGCCTGACGGCAGGATAACCCAAGTGTGATGACTGCAGCAGGGTAACACAATGAACATGGCTGGCTTCCCTTAATTAGGGTAATAAGGTCTTCAGCCATTCTAAGCATTTGTTTTTGTGGCATGGGAGTTTGAGCATGCGGTTTGGTCATCGGTTTTCTAGGCAAAGTGTGTACTCTGGGCCTAAGAAACTCGGTAGTTGTAGCTATTGGTAGGATGAAATACACCCTCAGAAGCCAGTGCCTGCACAGCGTCTCCGGACCTATCCAAGGTAGAGACATCCGCTAGTTCCACAGTCGAAGAAGCATCTCGGCGCATACCGGACTCCAAATGGGTGTCAGCAAAGGCCTGCGAATCCACAGAACCAGGCATCAGGGGGTGTGGTGCAAAGGCGCCTCACTGAGTACCGGCGAACTGGCGACTTGCTTAACGGAAGCGTCGTTGGCAGTTTTGGACTTATGTGGTCTGTCTTTTACATTTTTTCAGAAGATTGGTAGTCATAATGCTTATTGAAGCAATTTTTGAATATGGAGAATGACAGCGAACGAATTTAGCAACAAAAATAGCCCAACGAATGGTTCGGGCTTTAAGGCACAAAACCGACAGCGAGGGATGTAGTGGTCTGTGCCTAAACAGGTGACGCAGTAAGAATGAAAATCTCTGAGGTATTTGCTTTCCACAGGCAAGACAATTGTTAACTTTTTCTGACATCAGTAAGAGCAAGAAAAAAGGATCCCCAACAGAGTACTCAGCTTTAGAAGACTTCAGGATTATCAACTCGAAAATGAAAATTTCAGGTAGCGGCCGATCAGAACTTGCAAACTGCTGCTGCTTCGGGCTCCTCCTCTGCAAGAAAGACTAATGTAATTGTGTCGGCTGACTTTTATACCCCTGACGACCTGATGTGATGAAGAAGCGACAGCAAACGATGCAGAAATACTAAGACTCTGGTAATAGAGTCGCCTGAGGGCTACCTGCTGGCAGATAACCCAAGTGTGATGACTGCAACAATGAAACACGAAGAACATCTGGGAATGGATCCAGATCTCACAGTGGGTGAAAAAAGTGAAGACAAAGAAAGGGGAACCATACTTGCAGAGGCCAGAAGGGAGCAATGAGGATTACCGTGGTCTTGAACTCCATAGCTTTCTGAATGAATTTGGAGAGAACAAGAATTGGTGGAAAGGCATAAAGCATACCTGGTGGCCACGGATGGATTAGAGCATCTCTTGGTGACTGTTCCTGAGGAGAGATGAGGGCAAAGTAACTTCTGCATTTGTTGTTCAGATATGAAGTAAAAAAGGTTGCAGCAAGATTGGCCCTAGTGACTGAAAATTTCCATTGCAACTGCTTTGTTGAAAATACACTTGTGAGGCAGTAGTACAGTTCTGCTCAGAATGTCTGCTAGGATGTTGGACGTCCTAAGTACGTGTGTTGGTACTAGAATGAAGTTCAAAGACATTGCCCACTGCCAAATGTTTAAGTGTACTGTAATCACATCCTTAGGCAGATGGTCCTAAAATGCCTGCAATGTAATGAGGACAGCTCTTAACTTAAACTAATGTGAAGCTTGGCCTCTACCACAGACCATGTTCCTTGGAACTTACTCCCTTCAGAATGACCCCCCCTACCCACCCACCCAAGAAGGGTGGTGTCCATGGTCACTGTGGCTCAGGGTATTGGATGACGCAAGAGTCTGCCCTGAGCTAATGAATCAGAGGAAATACACCACAGAATGTAGCCCTTGCAGACCTGAGTGAGCCGTACTCTGTAGTGAAGGGGATGCAGTTTCTATGACCACTGTACAGCTAGAATCTATTGTATAACTCCCATGTGATACTTAGCTAGAGGAACCATCACTACAGAGGAAGCCATTACACCTAAACATCACAATACCAGTCAAGCCTGCCATCTGGGATGATTTAACACTTTTGATTATTTTTGACTTGTGCCGAGGGAAGCTTTGTTGTCTGATGTACAATGTCTATGTGGCAACCTATGAATTCTCTGGATTGAGTAGGAAGCATCTTGCTCTTGTGGGTATTTACAGACATGCCCAGGTGAGTTATCAGTTGCAATTGGAATGATTGATGTATTAGAAGTAGATCCCCGAGGTTGCAGTTAGAAGCCAATCATCTAGATATGGGAATACTTAGATCCCTTGTAGCCTGAGATATGGGCCTTGATGTCCACGGTATGGAACACAAGCTTAAAGAAGAGAAGGACAGGAAGAGGGCTTCCCTGACTGAAGCTTGCCCATGCCTACTCTGTAGGCTGGTGAGGGGAGGGAAGGAAAGAATACTGCAACGACGAATATACTCAATCAACAACATTTATGGTAAGTATACACAACTGCATAATGTTCTTTGTGTTTCACTGTTGCACTACTGACTTATTGCATGATTCACAAAGCTGAGAAGAAGGGAGGATGGCAGGTTAAGGAGAAAGGATGGCAGTGGCTAATCTTGCTCTGGAATCAGCTGACAAGTGGCAATGGTTGGTAAAGGTATGCACTGAAAATCAGGCAGCAGCTTCCAAGGTGTCTTTGAAAGGGACCCCTTTAAAGAAGGCAGTAAGAGCCAGCAGTTGCTCTAGTGGAGTATGTCCTCACAGCATTAGTTTTTTTTTTTTTTTAAATAACCATGACAGCTGTAACAAAAGAAAGCACAGCGACACATCCATTTAGATGTGGTTTGCTTGGAAACTGATCCTTACTCACACCCAGTAGCAAAGGCCACAACATTTGGTCTGATTTCCTCGTAGTCTGTCATCTAGATAGCAACAGAGCTGCCTATGCACATCCAAAAAATGGAAAATTCTCTCCCCTTTTATTTTGCGGCTTGGAGAAGAAAGCAGTCAGATGTATGGCATGACTTAAGGAGGTCTCTGTCACCACCTTCGGCATAAAATGAAGGGTTAGTCCTGAGTGAGACTCTGTCTAGGTGGAAGAGGAGGAAAGGTTCCACTGACATGAGTGCCTGTAGCTCAAAAACTCTTCTAGCAAAGGTGACGGCTAACAAGAAGACAGTCTTCCACGGCAAGAATTTTAACTCAGCTGAAACAGCTGGTCCAAATGGTGGAAGACTAATTTTTTCAGAAAAAATTAAGATCACAGGGTGGGGACAGAGGCCTTCTTAATGGCCTGATGTGAAAATACCCCCTTGAAGAAACTGTTTCATAAGGGGGTCAAAGAAAACTGGAGGCTGGGCAAGAATGTTGCCCGAAATAGCTGAGGCATGAAATTTTACGGAGGAATAGGACAGACCTTTGTCAAAAAGGCTGGCCAGAATGACAAGGATCTTGCCTATATGAGGATTCTGAGCATTTTGCCCACACCAAAGAGAGAATCTTATCCATTTATCAGAGTAGGCATTTATGGTGAACCCCAGGGAGGTTAAGATATTTGGGGTGAATAGCAAATCTGAGTTAAATATTGTTAGACTTGTAGCCTGGATAAGGCAGTCCTCCAGGTAGGGTAAATCTGAACCCCTTTTGTTCTGCAGAAGGCAATAAGAAGGGCTATGCATTTTGTAAAGACCCTGGGAGCAACAGACAAGCCAAAGGGCACAGCACAAAACTGACAGTGTCTGGAACCTGCTCGGAAGTGTAAGTAGCTTCTGTGTGTGATTCCTCTATGAGGATATGCAGTAACCATGATGCCATTTGGAGAATGGCAGATGCAATGTCTTGGTGCCACGAAAAAGTCCATCTTAGTGCTGTCATTGGAAGCTGAGACCTGCAAAGAGGTCACAGACCCAACAGATAAACGGAGTCCTACAGCCTGGAAAGATGTTGAGGGACCTAAAGGCATATCACACTCCAAATGGGTTTTGATAGGGGCCTGCGCCACCATCTCGGTCGTGGAAGGGGGCTGCACAAGAACTTCACCTTCAGCGATAAGCCTGGAAGGACTGGCCCACCTTCAGCGATAAGCCTGGAAGGACTGGCCGATGGCAAACTGACATCATCAGAGGCTCTATGCCTGGGGCATTTTTCTCCCTTTACCACTTATGAATATCAGTTTTGGATCGACTGGTGGACACTATAGGATACGTATATCCAACGTTAAGTTACCCACAAGGGAAAGTACAGTTGTGTACCTACCATAAATGTAGATGTTAGAGTGTATTTACTGTTGCAGTCATTACAATTGGGTTATCCTGCTGGCAGGATACCCGCAGTTGGCCCGAGTTCCAAAGTCTAGGTCCGGCATTGGTTGCTGTCGCCTCCTCCCTGACGTCAGTGCTCCAGGGGTATAAAAGATGCAGCAGACGCCATTTTCAGTTTTTCCTGCCCCAGATGTCAGATGCCCCTAAAATGGTAGGTTAAATTATGCCAATAAGCATGCATACAGAAAAAAAGTACAGTTTTGTACGTACCATAAATGTAGATGTCCGATAGGTATGCATCTGCAGTCCTTACATATGGGTTGTCCTGCCTCAGGCAGACCTTCGGTCGGCCGGATTCCAAAGTCTGGGTCCGGCATCGGCTGTCGCCCTCTCCCCGACGTCAGAGCGCCTGGGGTATAAAAGCGTCAGCCGACGCTATCTTCCTCAGTTTTTCTTGCCCCAGATGCCAGGTGCCCTCTAAGGAAGGCTAAATTTGAAGAGATGCAAAAAATTCCAAACATGCACAGTAATATAAAACAAATACACCATAATAGATAACCCCAGCTAGCTATAAGAGGGATAAGTACCCAGGAAATACCACAGAGGGGAAGGAGGGAGGGTAAACCTGACTGCAGATGCATACCTATTGGACATCTACATTTATGGTAGGTACAAAACTGTACTATGTCCTTCAAGGATGCATCTGCAGTCCTTACATATGGGTAGAATACCATAGCCAAGCTGGGGGTGGTAGGATCTAAGAAAAGGATGGTGTAGCTAAAATGCCCTGCAGGACTGCGTAGCAAAGCCTGCTCTGGATCTGGAATATAAGGGTAAGTTGTAATGCTTGGAAAATGTATGCACGGAGCTCCATGTAGCAGCTTCTAAAATGTCCTTGGTAGCCACCCCTCTTAAGAAGGCTGTGGAGTTGGCTGTGGCTCTGGTGGAATGAGGTCTAATGTTAGCTGGCACAGTTTTGCCATGAAAAGAGTAACAGAATCGAATGCAATTCCCTATCCATTTTGAAATTGTCTGTCTGGAAATTGCTTTTCCTTGTACACCAGCAGCATATGCTACAAATAGCTGGTCAGTTTTTCTGTAAGTCTTAGTTCTGTCCAAGTAGTAGCGCAACTGTCTGTGAACGTCCAGGGTATGCAGAAGTTTCTCCCCTTTGTTTTGTGGATTTAGAAAGAAGGTAGGCAGGTGAATAGCTTGGTTCAGTGAGACCCTGGATACCACCTTTGGCATGAATGAAGGATTGGTTCTCAATGAGACTCTGTCCTGATGAAAAATAAGAAATGGTTGTACTGCCATGAGGGCCTGCAACTCAGATACTCTTCTTGCTGAGGTTATGGCCAGAAGGAAGGCAGTCATCCAAGACAGGAACTGTAGTTCTGAAGATGCTGCTGGTTCAAAGGGAGGTAGAGTTAATTTTTCCAACATGAAGTTAAGGTCCCTTGTAGGCACTGGTGGTTTCCTTGGAGGATTGATGTTTTTAATTCCCCTTAGAAACTGCCTTAAGGAGAGGATGAGAGAAGACAGGTGGATCAGTATTGTATTCTGCTGAAACTGCTGAAGCATGAATTTTTATGGAAGAGTTAGAAAGGCCATTGTGGAGCATTTCTGCCAAGTATTCCAGGATATGTGCCATGTTCATCACTGTCGCATCTAGGCCCTTTGTGGTGCTCCAAGTGCGAAATCTTTTCCATTTTGCTGAATATGCCTTTCTTGTGGAAGGCCGGCGAGCTTCCATGATGATGTCTTTCACTGTCTTGGATAGTTTATCATGGTGAGGAGTCAAGGTATTCTCCAGGCTGTCAGCTGCAAGGTTTTCAGGCTGGAGTGCAGAGTTT
Organism: Protopterus annectens; assembly: GCF_019279795.1. NCBI lineage: Eukaryota > Metazoa > Chordata > Ceratodontiformes > Protopteridae > Protopterus > Protopterus annectens. Next base: position 1,038,672,270 of record NC_056741.1, read on the forward strand.
TGTAATTGTGTTGTATCAGAAGAAGTGGCCATTGTGGTACAGGCCACAGTTTCGTGCATGACATGCTCCTTAACAGTGGGTACCAGTGCTGTCTGGGCCAGTCCGGAGCTACCAGAATCACTTTTGGCTGCTCTGTCCTGATCTTCAGTAAGACCTTGGTCATTAATGGAAGAGGTGGGAATGCATACACTGTTAGAGTATTCCAGCTGAAAGAGAGGCCGTCCACTTTCCATGCTTGTGGGTGGTATGTCCTTGAGCAGAATTTCTTCAGCTGATGGTTGTGGTGGGAGGCAAAAAGATCTATGTCCAGCCTCCCCCATGATTGTGTTATCTGAAGGAAGATGTCTGGGTGCAGCATCCATTCGTGTGGATCTATGATATTGCTGCTTAGGCTGTCCGCCAGTATATTGTCTTTTCCTGGCACAAACTGGGATTGCAGCTCTATATTGATTTTTAGGGAAAGTTCCCAAAGATTCATTGCCAGCCTGCAAAGAGGGTAGGAATGGGTACCTCCTTGCTTGTTTATGTACCACATAACTGTGGTATTGTCTGTCCTTATTAGCAGGTGTCCTTGATGCAGAAAATGTTTGAAGGCCTCGATTGCATGTATCGCCGCCAGCATTTCCTTTTGGTTTATGTGCATGCGCAATTCTTTCTGTGACCATAGTCCTTGAATGCATCTGCCCTCCATGTGTGCTTCCCATCCATGGTCTGAAGCGTCCGTTGTAATGCTTTGGCTGATTATTGGTTTGCTGAAGGGCAGACCCCTGTTTGACTGGCTTGCTTGAGCCGACCACAGAAATTCCTTTTGAAGGCATGGAATGAGTGGTATCAAAGCTTCTAAGCTGTGACTGTGCTGAGACCATAAACTCCTTAGGGTACCATTGTAGTATCCTCATATGTAGCCTTGCTTGTGGAATCAGAAGAATGCAAGATGTCATGCAACCCAGGGCCTGCAGGATTTTCCTTGCAGTCAGCTGAGTTTGTTTTGCCAGATTTTCAAAATAATCCGGTAGTTGTCTTTGTTTTTCTTCCATGAGAAAAGCCATTTGGGTGGTTGTATCTAGTTTTGCACCCAGAAAAATTATCCTTTGGGATGGAACAAGTCTTGATTTGTGAATGTTGACTGTATATCCCAAAGCCTGAAGTAGGCGGATGGCATAGTGTTTTACTAAAGTTTGTTGGCTGTCCGCTTGTATAAGGCAGTCGTCCAGATATGGGTATATTTGAATCCCCTGAAGTCTGCAGTGTGCAATTACTGATGCCAGGTATTTCGTGAATACTCTGGGCGCAGTAGATAAGCCAAAGGGCAATGCTGAGAATTGATAATGCTCTGAACCTGCAAGAAATCTGAGGTGTCTTCTGCAACTTTGTCTGATAGGGACATGCAGGTATGCCTCCTTGAGGTCTAGAGTTACCAGCCAAGACCCCTTGCCCAGCATGGGAAGGAGTTGCTGTAGGGTCAGCATTTTGAATTTTGGCACAATGAGATAAGTATTCAGTGCGGACAAGTCGAGAATAGGCCTCCATTGTTTTTCTTTTCTTGGGACAAGGAATAGTCTGTAATAAAATCCTTGGCCTTGTTCTGTGAGAGGAACCTTTTCTATAGCTTTCATTTGCAATAGGTTGGAAATTTGTTTTAAAGCCTCTGCCCTTTGATTCGGTGGCAGGTTTGGCATGCCTTTTCTTTTTGGTAATGTATGAAAATGGAACCTGTATCCTTTGTCTATTATTTGCAGTGTCCATTTGTCCCTTGTAATACTGTGCCAATTTTTTGAGAATAAAGATAGCTTTCCACCCAAAGGTGCTTCCAATTGAGCCCTGGTTGGCGGGGTCAAGGTAAAGTCATTGAGTCTGTCCTTGTGCAGCAGTTGTAGGTCCTGCACTACCTCTCTGGTTAGGAGGCTGCCATTGACGTCCTCTGTAGGAGCCTCTAGCTTGCCCTCTACCTCTAGCACGCCTGTTCTTGCCTCTTTGAAATCTGTGTCTGGAAAGGACAAATTCTTAGAGGGCCAATTTCTGCTGAATCTTGGTGGTTGGACCTGGAGAAAATCTTTGACTGTTTGTACAGATTTAGCCTTTTCCTCAAATTTCTTTAAGACCTCCTGAGCAGTGGAGCCAAATAACTTTTGCTTTTCCAGTGGCGCATCCAGAAGCATTGCTTTAACGTGATCTGGCAGAGTTTGTTCCTTCAGCCAAGCATGCCTACGTATGACTGCACCTGTCATTGCTGACCTACATGAAGCTTCCAATGCATCATAACCACACTGCAAGAAATGGTTGCTAACCTGTTGGGAGTTATGTACCAGATCCTGAAGTGACTTGTGATCTAGGGGTTCAGGTGAAGATAGTTTTTTATGCAATTCATCTAACAAATACTCTTGGTACTGTATCATATGGAATTGACAATTTAATGCCCTCATAGAAAGAGTGGAAGAAGTATACACTTTTTCACCCCATCTCTCTAAAGCCCTGGACTCCCTTTCAGAGTGAAGTGGATTTTTAGTAGTGGCAGATGCAACCCCTTTAGGGCCCTGGGAAATAGTTTCAGGGTCAGCAGAGTGGGCCTTGTAAAGGAAATGATGCGAGTCCGGGACCCTGTAGTACCTATCGGGTTTGACAGGAGCCGGAGGAAGGGAGTTAGGGGTAATGCTAGACTCAGAGTACACATCATCAATGACATTCAAAACAGGAGGAATAGCCAAAGGTCTATGGTGAGGTAAATGCAAAAAAGTCCTTAATCTCTTCCTGGAATCAGAGAATACCTGGCCCTGCCATTTGAAATGCTCTCTCATGGAGTGAAGGGTCTCCCCAAAGGACAGCTCTTCAGGAAGGGAGGCAGAGGGAATAGATTCCTCTGCATCAGAATCCTCGTAGGCCGTAAAGGCCTCCTCCTGGTAGTCTGAAAGAGCAGAGCCATCTGAGGCCTCATCAGAGGACTGGGGATCAGTGGGCTCAACCCTGGGCCTTTTGTCTAGAGGAGGTTGAGAGCCCCTGTCCGGATGTGGCTGAGAGCCCCTAATTAAGGAAATAAGGTCCTCAGCTAAACTTAAAATCTGTGAACCTGTAGTGGATCCCTGAGGAATAGCCTTGGGAGGCAGAGATTTTGGCTGTTTAGCAGCTTTAGCCCTTGTGAATGCCTTTATGGACATGGATGCAGGAGGCCTGGCTGCTCCACGAGCTGGCGTAGTTTTGTCTAGGGAAATGGTGTCGGATGTTTCTGGAACACCGGTTTCTGAGGGAAATTCTATAACCAATTCAGAAGAGGCCTCCAGGGCCGAGGTTGTCGGTTGTGCGGTTTCGACGGTCGGAAGTACCGACGACTCTTTCAGCAGAGACACTCGCGGTAGGCCTAGGCGTGGTTTCAGCCGAAACCACGGTCCGCGTGTGTCGGTCCTTGTCCTTCCGTTTTTTGGTTAAATGAGAAGTCTGAGTCTCTGACGGCATACTCTAACAGTAACTAGCCCCAAAAAATTCCTCTGCAAACTCCGCCCGACGCCTAAGAGTGCGTCGGTTGAAGGAGGCACAGGCTGTACAGGCCGAGACGTCGTGGTCTGGGCCTAGGCATGGGAGGCAGCAAGAATGGAAATCCTTATGAGGTATTTGTTTCCCACAAGTTAAGCAATTATTAACTTTAAGCGTTTGATCCGACATCGGCTGAGGCAAGAAAGAGTCCCCAACGGGGTACTTAGCTTTGGAAGTCTTCGGTAGCTGAAGTTACAGGAGCTGGCCGACTGGCACTTGCGAACTGCTTCTGCTTCGGGCACCACGCGGCAAGAAAGACTGGGGAAGATGGCGTCGGCTGACGCTTTTATACCCCAGGCGCTCTGACATCGGGGAGAGGGCGACATCAGCCGACGCTGGACCCAGACTTTGGAATCCGGCCAACCGAAGGGCTGCCTGAGGCAGGACAACCCATATGTAAGGACTGCAGATGCATCCTTGAAGGACATCAACTTTTCCTTCATGTACAAGCAAATACACCAGATAGATTGTACAGAATAGAAAAGTACAGATAAGTCCCAGCAAAGAAAGGGGGATGGTGGTGGGTAACCTGGACTGCAACAGTGAATACACTCAAACATCTATATTTATGGTAGGTACACAACTATACTATGTTCATCGTGTTTCACTGTTACAATCATTACATTTGGGTTGAATCCCAAAGCTGAGGTAGTGTGGCTGGGTCTAAATAGGATTAGGAGAGGGGCCCTGCAGAACTGCAGTGGCAAAGCCTGCTCTGGATTTAGAGTAGAGAGGTAAGTGGTAGTGCTTGGTAAAAGTGTGAACTGAACTCCAAGTTGCAGCCTCCAAAATTTCCTTGGTTGGTACTCCTCTGAGAAAGGCTGCTGATGTGGTTGCTGCCCTGGTCGAATGTGGCCTAATGCCCTTAGGCACTGATTTGCCATGCTGTGCATAGCAGAAACGAATGCAGTGTCCTATCCATTTTGAAATAGTCTGCTTTGAGATGGCCTTTCCTTTTGATCCTGCAGCATATGCTACTAAAAGTTGCTCAGACTTTCTGAAAGTCTTAGCTTTGTGCAAGAAGTGTAGCTGCCTGTGTATGTCCAAAGAATGCAGAGGTCTCTCCCCTTTATTCTGGGGATTTGGATAAAAAGTAGTCAAATGAATGGTTTGATTAAGAGCCACACTGGATACTACCTTTGGCATAAATGTTGGGTTTGTCCTTAAAGAAACCCTGTCCCGATGGAAAATGATAAAAGGTTCCACTGCCATTAACGCCTGTAACTCTGATACTCTTCTTGCTGAAGTTACTGCTAGGAGCAGAGCAGTTTTCCATAATAAGAATTTTATATCAGCTGTATTGGCTGGCTCAAAAGGAGGCAGTGTGAGCTTTTCCAAGACAAAATTGAGATCCCATGCAGGTATTGGTGCTCTCCTTGGAGGTCTTATGTTTTTGGCCCCTCTGAGGTACTGCCTTAGCAGTGGATGTGAGAAAATAGGTGGTTCTGTATTGTAATGAGCTGAAATGGCAGAAGCATGGATCTTAATTGAGGAGAAGGATAGGCCCTTGTCCAGCATCTCAGTTAGGTACTGTAAAATCTGAGGGATATTTGGAACAAGCGGTTCAATTCCTTGTGCCTGATTCCAAGCACAGAATCTCTTCCATTTTTCTGCATAAGATTATCTGGTGCTGGGCCTCCTAGCTTCCAAAATGACATCCATAACTGCTTTAGAGAGAGGTGTGTTCTGAGTGGTTATATTATTCGCCATGCAGTCAAATTTAAGGTTTTGAGTTGGCTGTGCAGGATCGGATTGTTTTGTTGGGTCAGATGATGAGGAATTTGAGGTAAAGTCCTGGCTGGGCCTTGAGACAAGCTCTTTAGGATTGGGTACCAGTGCTGGTGTGGCCAGTCTGGGGTAATCAGAATCATTTTTGGCTTCTCTTGTCTGACCTTTAGGAGTACCTTGGGGAGGAGAGGTAGTGGTGGAAAGGCATAAACTGTCAGGGTTTTCCAGCTAAGTGATAGAGCATCCACCTTCCATGCTTGTGTGTGATAAGTCCTTGTGCAGAATCTCTGTAGTTGACAGTTGTGAGGGAAGGCAAATAGATCTATGTCTGGGCATCCCCATTTCCTTATCATCATGCTGAAGACTTGTGGATCTAGTTTCCACTCGTGAGGGTCCATGAGGTTTCTGCTTAGTTCGTCTGCCAGAGTATTTGTCTTTCCTGGCAGGAATTGTGCTTGCAGATTTACTTGATGGGTCAATGCTGTGTTCCACAAGTTCATGGCTTGCCTGCATCGGGGGTAGGAATGTGTGCCCCCTTGCTTTGCATCGGGGGTAGGAATGTGTGCCCCCTTGCTTATGTACCACATGACTGTAGTGTTGTCTGTCTTTAGCAATAGTTGTCCTGGATGGAGTAGATCCTTGAAGGCTGTCAGAGCATTCTGTACAGCTAACATCTCTTTTTGATTGATATGAAGATGCATTTGGTTTGCAGGCCACGAGCCCTGAATACATTTTACTGCCATGTGTGCCCCCCCAGGCATAATCCGATGCATCTGTTAGTGTCTGCCTGGCTGTGGGTAATGTGAATGGCTGTCCCTTGTTGTGGTGACAGGCCAGTGCCCACCATCGAAACTCCTGTTGCAGGCAGGGAATGAGAGTAATTATTGTTTCCAGGCTGTGGCAATGTTGAGTCCAAACACTTTTTAGATACCACTGTAGTTTCCTCACATGCAGTCTTGCATATGGAATTAGTAGAATGCAGTATGCCATGAAGCCCAAAGCCTGCAGAATTTTTCTTGCAGGTAACTGGGTTTTTGTTGCCATCATTTGGAAGTAATGAGTCAGTTGCCTTTGTCTGGCGTGAGATAAGCCATCTGGGCAGTTGTTTTTAAGCTTGCACCCAGGAATATTATCTCTTTTGAGGGCACTAGTTTTGATTTCTGTTTGTTTACTATGTACCCTAGGCCAATTAGTAATCTTTTTACAAACGCCATATGCTTTAATAGAATGTCCTTGCTTTCTGCTGTAATAAGGCAGTCCAAGTAGGGATATATTTGAATTCCTTTTTGTCTGCAAAATGCAATTACTGATGCCAGGCATTTTGTGAAGACCCTGGGCACAGTAGATAAGCCAAAGGGCAGTGCAGAGAATTGGTAGTGTATTGAGCCAGCTATGAATCGGAGGTATCTTCTGCATAATTGTCTGATTGGGACATGCAGGTATGCCTCTTTGAGGTCCAAAGTTACGAGCCAAGCCTTCTTGCCCAGCATGGACAGAAGTTGCTGTAGTGTCAACATTTTGAATTTTGGAACTTCCAGAAAAGTATTTAGAATAGGCAGGACCAGTATTGGTCTCCAAGCTTTGTCCTTTCTGGGTACCAAGAAAAGTCTTGAGTAAAATCCTTGCCCCTGCTCTTGCTGTGGTACTCTTTGAATAGCCCTCATGTCCATGAGAGATTAAATTTGTTTTTGTGCCTCTGCCCATTGATTGTGTGGCAGGTCTGGCATACCTTTTGTCTTTGGCAAGGTGTGAAAGTGGAACCGGTAGCCCTGAGAAACAATATTCAGTACCCATTTGTTCTGGGTAATCATGTGCCAATTTTGTGAGGAAAGTGCTAGCTTTCCCCCGAAGGGTGCTGTCAAAAGGTAAGTGCTTGGCACTGGCAAGTCACTGGGACTGTTTCTTATAAGGTTGTGATTTATCTTCTCCGCTTTTGGAGGCGAGAGCACCCTATTGTTTAGGCCTGTATGAGCCTTGGGCCTGAGATCTGCCTCTTTGTGGCCTGTCTGACACTGGAAAGGATCAATTCTTAGAAGGCCAATTCCTGCTAAATCTGGGTGGCTGAACCTGTAGGAAATCCTTGACTGTCTGCAGTGATTTAGCTTTATCCTCCATTTTCTTTAACACCTCTTCTGCCTTAACACCAAACAAAGTACCATGCTGTAATGGAGCATCCAATAATTTTGCTTTAACATGATCAGGCAGACTCTGTTCCTTTAACCAAGCAAGCCTTCGAATGACAGACCCTGTAACTGCGGCCTTGCAAGAAGCCTCTAGTGAATCAAAACCACATTGCAAAGTATGATTTCCCACTTGTTCAGCTGCATGCAAGAAATCCTGCATTTCCTTGTTTTCAGGACATTCAGAGTTTGTCAGCATTTTCTGTTTTAGCAGAGACATTAGGTATTGCTGATATTTAAGCATGTGAAACTGGCAGTTTACAGCCCCTTACAGCTAAAGTAGCAGAGGTGTAAACTTTTTTCCCCATCTGTCCAGAGCTCTAGAATCCCTATCAGAGGGAACAGGGTTTTTTGCAGTGGAAGCCTTGACCCCTTTGGGACCCTGAGATATAGTTTCTGGGTCAGCAGCAGGGCTTTTATAAAGAAATTTATGTGAATCTGGAACCCTGTAATACCTATCTGGCTTAACTGGTGCAGGGCGTACAGAATCAGGAGACAGACTGGACTCGGAAAAAACATCATCTACGATGTCTAGCACAGGAGGGATAGCAAGAGGTCTGTGTTGAGGCAATAAAAGAAAATTTCTGAGCCTTTTCTTGGATTCTGAATAATCTTGGCTCTCCCAGAGGAAATACTCCCTCATGGTGTGCAGGGTTTCCCCCAAAAGAATAGTCCTCAGGAGGAGAGGCTGAAGGGATAGATTCTTCAGCATCAGAGTCCTCGTAGGGAGGAATAGAATATTCCTGTTGTGAAGAGGAATCAGAAGAAATAGAAACCTGATCAGAGGAATCATAGTCAGTGTCTTGCCTAGGCCTTTTATCAGAAGGGGGATGGGAACCCCTGATCAGAGTAATTAGGTCCTCGGCCATTTTAAGCATCTGTTTCTTGGGCATGGATAACTGCCCGGGAGAATGCTGTACTTGGTTCTTTGTCTTTAAAGGTGTTTTAAACTTTGTCTTGGTTGCTGAAGTGGTCTTGATAGAAAGCTGTGTAGGTCTGAAAACACCCTCAGAAGCTGATGCCTGCTCAGTGGCTCCGGACCCAATTGAGGGAATAGTTTCCGTAAGCCCAATACCTTGAGTTTCCAGAGGCCTAGTTGTCTCCACGTGGGAGTCAGAGGCGGCCTGTGGCTCTGAGGTAGCGGGTGTCAGGGGCTGCGAAAGCGCCTCACTGAGAACCGTGACTGGCCTAAAAGAGGCTTTGTTGGGTTTGGACCTCGGATGCCTGTCCTTTTCTTTTTCCTTGCGTTTTTTATGAATTCCGGTCATCGGCTGTTCCGACGGCATTATATAGTTAAACCTTCGGACAAAGTAATGAAAGGCAAAATCGTACCGACGCTTAATAGTGCAGTTGGTTAAATCTAGCACAAAAGCAATAACTAGCAACGTCGCGGTCAGGGCCTAGGCAAGGAATACAGTAAGAATGAAAATCCTTATGAGATATTTGCTTCCCACAAAAAACACAATTGTTAACTTTTACTGACATCTGTCTGGAGCAATAAAAAGTTGGGGTACTTAGCTTTATTGAAGACTTCGGATCTGAAATTCAATTTCGAAAATCTCAGGAGTCGGCCGACTGGCACTTGCGAACTGCTTTTGCTTCGGGTACCACGCGGCAAGAAAGACTGAAGAAAATGGCGTCGGCTGCATCTTATATACCCCTGGCGCACAGACATCAGGAAAGAGGCGACAGCAACAGACGCCGGACCAAAAAGTACAGTTTTGTACCTACCATAAATGTAGATGTCCGATAGGTATGCATCTGCAGTCATAACATATGGGTTGTCCTGCCTCAGGCAGCCCTTCAGTCGGCCGGATTCCAAAGTCTGGGTCTGGCCTCGGCTGATGTCGCACTTCACCCGACGTCAGAGCTTCTGGGGTATAAAGGCATCAGCCGACGCCATTTTCCTCAGTGTTTCTTGCCCCAGATGCCAGGTGCCCTCCAGGAAGGCTAAATTTGGAGAAAAGTTGAAAATTCCAAATAGTAGGAAGCAATATATATATATATATATATATATATATATATATATATATATATATATATATATATATATACATACATACAAACAAATACACCATAATAGATTCCCCCAGCTAGCTGTAAGAGGGGTAAGCACCCTAGGAATACCACAGAGGGGAAGGAGGGTGGGTAATCCTGACTGCAGATGCATACCTATCGGACATCTACATTTATAGTAGGTACAAAACTGTACTATGTCCTTCAAGGATGCATCTGCAGTCATAACATATGGGTAGAATACCATAGCAAAACTGGGGGAGGAGGTTCTAAGATAAGGATGGTGTAGTTAAGATCCCCTGTAAAACTGCAGTTGCAAAACCTGCTCGGGATCTGGAGTATAAAGGTAGATTGTAATGCTTGGCAAATGTATGCACAGAGCTCCAAGTAGCAGCTTCTAAAATGTCCTTAGTAGCCACCCCTCGTAGGAAAGCTGTAGTGGTGGCTGTGGTTTTCAGGAGCTGTCTTTCCATGAAAAGAGTAGCAGAAACGAATGCAATTTCCTATCCATTTTGAAACTGTCTGTTTGGAAATTGCTTTTCCTTGCACTCCAGTTGCATATGCTACAAAAAGTTGGTCAGTTTTTCTGCTGGTTTTAGTTCTGTCCAGATAGTAGCGTAGTTGTCTGTGTACATCCAAGGTGTGCAATAGTCTTTCCCCCTTGTTCTGTGGGTTAGGGAAGAACGTAGGCAAATGAATAGCTTGGTTCAAGGATACCCTGGATACCACCTTTGGCATGAAGGTAGGATTGGTTCTCAGAGACACTCTATCCTGGTGAAAAATAAGGAAAGGCTGAACTGCCATTAATGCCTGTAACTCGGATACTCTTCTTGCTGAAGTTATTGCCAGAAGGAAAGCAGTTTTCCAAGATAAAAACTGTAAGTCTGCTGATGCTGCTGGTTCAAAAGGGGGTAGTGTTAATTTTTCCAGCACAAAATTGAGATCCCATGCAGGCAGAGGGGGTCTCCTTGGAGGTTTTACATTTTTGATCCCTCTTAAAAATTGTCTGAGGAGAGGGTGAGAGAAGATAGGAGGATCCATATTGTACTCTGCTGAAATTGCTGAAGCATGAATCTTAATGGAAGAATAGGACAGGCCATTGTGGAACAGTTCTGCTAAGTATTCTAGGATGTGTGCTAGGTTTGCCAGTGTGATATCTGTACCCTTTGATGTGCTCCAAATGAGGAATCTCTTCCATTTAGCTGAGTATGTCTTCCTTGTGGAGGGTCTGCGAGCCTCCAGGATAATGTCCTTGACCCTCTGAGATAAGACAGTTTGGTTTTGTTTTAAACAATTTTCCAGGCAGTTAGCTGCAGTGTTTTCAAGTTTGGATGCAGGGTCTTGAAGTTGTTCTGCGTAAGAAGAGGCCATAGGGGTAGAGGCCATGAGTTCGCCCGAGACATGCTTCTCAGCAGCGGATACCAGTGCTGCCTTGGCCAGTCTGGAGCTATTAGTATCACCTTTGGCTGTTCCTCCCTGATTTTCAGTAGAACTTTGTACAGCAATGGGAGAGGTGGGAATGCATACACTGTTAGGGCATTCCAGCTGAAAGAGAGAATCCACCCTCCAGGCTTGTGGGTGGTATATCCTTGAGCAGAATTTCTTCAGTTGGTGGTTGAGTGGGGAGGTGAACAGGTCTATCTCTGGCATTCCCCATTTGTTTGTTATGAGTTTGAAGATGTCTGGATGCAGCATCCATTCGTGAGCATCCGTATTAGTTCTGCTTAAGCTGTCTGCAAGTGAATTCTCTTTTCCTGGTACGAATTTGGCCTGCAGCTGGATGTTGAGATTCAGGCCTAGGTTCCACAGATCCATTGCCATCCGGCATAAAGGGTAGGAATGCGTGCCTCCCTGTTTGTTTATGTACCACATGACTGTGGTATTGTCTGTCCTTATCAGCAGATGTCCTTGCTGGAGGAATGGTTTGAATGCCTCGATTGCATGCTTCACTGCCAGCATCTCCTTTAGGTTTATGTGTAAGTTTAGCTGGTCTTGAGACCATAGGCCTTGGATACACTTGTCCTCCATGTGTGCTCCCCATCCTAGGTCTGAGGCGTCCGTGGTGATGGTCTGCCTTGGTTGTGGTTTGTTGAAAGGCAACCCTCTGTTGGACTGGCAGGCCTGAGCCCACCACAAGAATTCCTTTTTCAGGCATGGAATGATTGGTATCATGGTTTCTAGACTGTGCCTGTGTTGAGACCATACATTCCTTAGGTACCATTGTAATTTCCTCATATGCAGCCTGGCATGCAGGATCAAGATTATGCAGGATGCCATGTAACCCAGGGCCTGCAGGACTTTCCTTGCAGTAAGCTGAGCTTGTCTTGTCAGAGTCATGAAGTAGTCTGGGAGTTGCTTTTGTTTTTCCTCTGTGAGAAAAGCCATCTGAGTTATTGTGTCCAGATCCGCTCCCAAAAAGGTTATCCTTTGGGATGGCACTAGTCTTGACTTCTGGATGTTGACTGTGTATCCCAAGGCCTGTAACTGGTGTATGGCATAGGCCAAATCCTTTATTAGTTTTGTCTTGTTGTCCGCTTGTATTAGGCAGTCGTCCAGGTATGGGTAAATTTGAATTCCCTGAAGCCTGCAATGTGCAATTACTGATGCCAAGCATTTCGTGAATACTCTGGGCGCAGTAGATAAGCCAAAGGGCAATGCTGAGAATTGATAATGCTCTGATCCTGCAAGAAATCTGAGGTGTCTTCTGCAATCTGGTCGTATAGTGACGTGCAGGTATGCCTCCTTGAGATCTAGAGTCACCAGCCAAGCCTCCTTGCCCAACATGGGAAGAAGTTGCTGTAGGGTCAGCATTTTGAATTTTGGCACAATGAGATATGTGTTTAGTGCGGACAAGTCTAGAATAGGCCTCCATTGGTTTTCTTTTCTTGGTACAAGGAATAGTCTGGAGTAAAATCATTTGCCTTGTTCCATAGATGGTACCCTTTCTATCGCTTTCATCTGAAGTAGATTGTTGATTTGTCTTAAAGCCTCTGGCTTCTGGTTTGGTGGAAGGTTTGGCATTCCGCTCCTTTTTGGTAAAGTGTGGAAGTGAAACCTGTATCCTTTGTCTATTGTTTGCAATGTCCATGTGTCTTTTGTAATGCAATGCCAGTTTTTCGAGAATAAAGCCAGCTTTCCGCCCAAGGGTGCTTCCAGTTGTTCCCTGGTAGGTGGAATTAGAGTCAAGTCATTGTGTCTGTCCTGTGGAAGTGGTTGCAGTTGCAGCTGTGGCAGTACTCCTCTGGTTGGCAGGCTGCCATTGATGACCCCTGTAGGCACCCTTTGATTGACCTCTGCCTCTTGGGCGTCTATTCCTGCCCTTCTGTGCTCTGGAGGTGTCTGGAAAGGACCAATTCTTTGAAGGCCAGTTTCTACTGAACCTTGGAGGTTGAACCTGCAGAAAATCCTTTACTGTTTGCACAGATTTTGCTTTTTCTTCCACTTTCTTTAGAATCTCCTGTGCAGGGGAGCCAAATAAACTTTGTTTCTCCATTGGAGCATCTAGTAGTTTAGCCTTGACATGGTCTGGCAAGGATTGCTCTTTTAGCCAGGCATGTCTCCGAATTACTGCCCCAGTCATAGCTGATCTAAATGAAGCCTCCAGTGCATCATAGCCACATTTTAAGAAATGATTACTGACCTGCTGAGAGTTGTGTACCAAATCCTGAAGGAACTTACGGTCTAAAGGTTCAGGGAAGAAAGCTTTTTATTCAGCTGATCTAACAAATATTCCTGGTACTGTATCATATGTAAGTGACAGTTTAATGCCCTGGCAGAAAGAGTAGCAGATGTATAAACCTTTTTACCCCATCTCTCTAATGCTCGTGACTACAATGTAAGATATCTTTCAGAGGGTAGGGGGGTTTTGGCAGAGGCAGCTGCAACACCTTTTGGGCCCTGAGAAATAGTTTCTGGGTCTGCAGCATGGGCTTTATACAAGTGGAAGTGAGAATCCGGGACCCTGTAATATCTGTCAGGTTTGGCAAGGGCCGGGGGAAGAGAATCAGGGGCAGAACTGACATCATTATACGCATCATCAACTACAGTTAGCACAGGTGGTATGGCTAAAGGCCTATGCTGTGGCAAATGTAAAAATGTCCTTAATCTTTTTCTATAATCAGAAATATCCTGACCCTGCCATTGAAAGTGTTCCCTCATTGAGTGTAAAGTCTCCCCAAAGGAAAATTCTTCAGGAGGGGAGGCAGAAGGAATAGAGTCTTCTGCATCTGAATCCTCATAAGGTGAATATGGCCCTTCCTGATGGTCTGATAAATCGGATCCATCCGAGGAGTAATCAGAGGAGAGAGGTTCAGGGGGTTCAGTCCTAGGCCTTTTGTCGGGAAGAGGGTGGGAGGCCCTGTCTGGGTGAGGTTGGGAACCCCTAATCAAAGATCTAAGGTCCTCAGCAAGGCTGAGAATCTGAGAACTTGAGGAAGGTCTCCGAGAAGAAGATTTGGCAGGTAAAGCTTTTGAAATTTTGGCAGCTTTAGCCCTGGAGAAGGCCTTAATAGACATAGAAGCAGGGGGCCTAGCTGCCCCACGTGCAGGAGTAGAAATGTCCAATGGAATGGTGTCGGACAATTCTTGTGCGCTTGCTTCTTCGGTAGGGATTTCTGAAGCCGACTCAGCCGGGGCCGCTTTGGCCTCGGTTGTCGGAGGTATGTTTTTGGCAGAAGTAAGAACCGAGGACTCGGTTTCAGCCGAAACAGAGACACTCGCGGTAGGCCTAACCGTGGTTTCAGCCAAAACCGCGGGCCGCAAGTGTCGGTCCTTTTCCTTGCGTTTTTTGGCCAAATGCATAGTCGGAGTCTCCGACGGCATTTTATATGCAAAAGCGGATCCAAAAAAACTCTTCTGCAAACTCCGACCGACGTCTAAGAGTCTGTCGGTTGAAGGAGGCACAGGCTAAACAAGCTGATACGTCATGGTCTGGGCCTAAGCAAGGAAGGCAGTAAGAATGGAAATCCTTATGAGGTATTTGTTTCCCACAAGTTAAACAATTATTTACTTTGACATCGGCTGAGGCAAGAAAGAGTCCCCAACGGGGTACTTAGCTTTTTTAGAAGTCTTCGGTAGCTGAAATCTCTGGATCTGACCGACCCGCACTTGCGAACAGCTTCTGCTTCGGGCACCACGCGGCAAGAAAGACCGAGGAAAATAGCGTCGGCTGATGCCTTTATACCCCAGAAGCTCTGACGTCGGGGAAAGTGCGACATCAGCCGAGGCCAGACCCAGACTTTGGAATCCGGCCGACCGAAGGGCTGCCTGAGGCAGGACAACCCATATGTTATGACTGCAGATGCATCCTTGAAGGACATCTTTGGAATTCAGGCCGACTGCGGGTAGCCTGCCAGCAGGATAACCCAAGTGTATTTACTGCAACAGTGAAACACGATGACCATGACCTTGCAACTCAACTCATGTGCAACCCAAAAAAAAGACCAAACTACATTTTTCCTCAAATCCTCCTCATGAAAAAACTAAATTTAAAGTCCTCTCTTGATAATACGACCAGCTAAGTCACTTCTCAAAGCAAATTGTTAGGGGTGAAAGATGATAATCTTACATTCAACCTGCATATGAAAAAAACCAAAAATTAGGGATGCTTTACAGAGCCTAAAACTTTCCCAATGACGCAACTAGAACTACACTTGCCACTACTTACCTTCTCCCTATACTTCGTTACGGCACTCCCACCTTGGCTTTACAAAAACTAAAACTTGAACAATGCTATAACAAAAGTAAATTTGGAGCAAATACCCCTTTCAGAATATAGCACTGAAAAGCCTAAACTGGTTAGAACTGCCTCATCAACTCACATATACACACCTTCTTACAATCTATAAAATTATCCAGCATTCATCTGCCAGTCCTGCACTAAAAAGCAGTCTACACAACTAAGTTCCCATCAGTCATTGTGATCCAGTGACCACAAACTCGTCTGTCTAAAACCAATCAAATCTGCTGGGCACTGTCTGTACTTGTACAAAGTTGCCAAGGCCTGGAACTCCTTACCTGTATCCATCAGGTCAATCCCCTGCCTCCCATCTTTCAAAACCACTCTGAAAGAGTTCCTATTTAAAATCTGGCTCTGGTTTTGCTCAAAACAATGTTAAAGTATATCCCTAAATGTGAACAAGTACCTTTTCATTCCTTACAACTACTTACTCTCCCTTCACTTACTTACCTCTATCAAATTCTCTTCTCTGACTTTCTCTCTAAATACAACACAAGTCTGTTTTTCCCATCACTTCATACTGCAATTTTATTTGTATTAGAGTAACTTACTTAATTTCTCTACAAGTTGTCAATTTTTTAAATATTAAATTATCATATAATCTGTACTGATTCGTAATCGATGTTTTATTGTCTGAATTGTTATAATTTAAACTGCAAATGTTTTTGCTCTATTTTTAAAGATTGTAAAATTATTTGTTCGTAAACTGGCAAGTCAGGATGACAGTACAGACTGCTAAGAAAAGTCAAAGAATTTACAGAGTATTAGCAGTAACGGTTTCAAAGTTAAACACTTAACTTTGCTGGAATAAAGAAATACTTCCCCGGCAAGTCTTTTACAAACTCAACTACTGATGGGTAACAAAGTAGTAGAATTCTTACATCTGCAACCTTATTACAACCTAAATTATGTTCAAGACTTGACAAACAGAATTGTTTTGTCAGGGCTGATTTTAAGACCAAAGGGCAAGATACACATCATCTTTTAAAAGCAAACAGTTCACTGTACCTATCCAGGCATGTCCAAAGGGCAGTTTCAGGTGTACTCTCCAGTCCAAGTGGTGAATCTGGGCATTTTGAGGCAATGTTACAACTGCCTCATGTACAAAGACAACCCCTCCTACCACCAAACACTAATACATGCGAGAGATGAAATTATACAGCCAAACTGGAGGCTAAGTTCTCTCAACCCAAGACTGTATCAGACAGTCAAAAGAAGGGAAATACTTGCATCACACCACCAGTCTCACATAGATCCATTAAACCAGCACTGGCAAAAAAACACACACAAATACATGAAAACATACTCGGAGGCTCTAAATAAAAATCTGCAAAACCAACAGAGACCTCCAAAGCAAACATCCAAGCAACCTCCACCCTCCAACACAAACCATGAAACACATTTCACAAAACCAGTGTGCCAGGCAATCACAGCCCTTAAGGCAAAACATACCCAACATACTAGTAATAGGTGACTCTACAGTCAGGCACACTGACGTCCCACTCACTAGGCTGAATAAGGAGAAGATTACTGTTAGCTGCCTGTCGGGCGCCAGGATCCGCCACGTAACGCAAGCATTCAGGTCACTCCAGAACAAGTACAAATATGACTCTGTCATTGTCCATGTTGGTGTGAATGACCTGAGACGTACCTCCCAGGACTACATGAAAAGAGACATGGAAGAGCTCTCTAATCATGCAGCCCAGGCAGGTATGACCCTGACCCTAAGTAGCACCCTGCCCTCAACAAGAATGATACCACATTATAAAGAAAAAATTCTCGATTTCAACAACTGGCTAAGTTTCTGGTGTCATTCAAAGGAGATTCCAGTGTCTGTCCGTCTGGGACGACATGCTTGACAAGCCATGCTGCTTCGCTAGAGACGGCTTGCACCTGTCACCCTTAGGCTTTCGAATACTGGTCAAGGCTTTTGCCACCCCCATAGTGCCTTTTTTAGGCAAGGCACAAAAGACAAATCCACTGCCGTAAATAGCACAAGTAACAAAAAACTGAGGGTAATGCTACTCAGTGCCAGAAGTCTAAACCTGAAAATGCACGCACTCGAGGCACTCCTCAGTATGGAGAAAATCGATACATGTGCAGTAACAGAAACCTGGTTTAATGCTCCAGAGAGCACCCCAGCACTACCAGGCTACAACTCATACCATACATTTTGGCCACAGAACCCAAACCGAAATACAAAAGGCAGAGGCATATCCATATTCATCAAGGATACCCACAACTCCAGGTTAGTGGCACAGCACGATGCTTCAGAGATAGTACAGTTGTGTACACTTATCATAAATGTAGATGTTTGAGTGTATTCACTGTTGCAGTCATTACATTTGGGTAATCTGCTGGCAGGTTTCCCTCAGTCAGCCTGAATTCCAAAGTCTTGGGTCCTGCGTCAGTTGCTGTCTTCTCTTCCTTGATGTCAGGTCGTCAGGGGTATAAAAACATGCAGCAGACACCATTTTCTTTAGTTTTTCTTGACCCTGATGTCAGGTGCCCCAAAAAGGTAGAAATAGTATCTATATATCTCTCTCTATATATATATATATATATATATATATATATCTCTCTCTCTCTCTCTATATATATATATATATATATATATATATATATATATATATATATATGTATATATACACACACACATACATGCATCAAAATAAACTTTACCTTCATCTACAAGCAAATACACTACATAGGCTGTAGAGGATAGAGAAGGAAAGATAACCTTTACAATGACAGGGGGATGGAGGGAGGGTAACCTGGACTGCAACAGTGAATACACTCGAACATCTACATTTATGGTAAGTGTACACAACTGTACTATGTTCTTCGTGTTTCACTGTTGCAGTCATTACATTTGGGGTAGAATCCCAAAGCTATGGTTGGGAGGCTGGAGCTAAACAGCATTAGGTGCGGCTATAAGGCCCTGCAGCACTGCAGTGGCAAAGCCTGCCCTGGAACTAGAGTAGAGAGGCAAATGGTAATGCTTTGTAAAGGTGTGAACAGAACTTCAAGTAGCAGCCTCTAGAATGTCTTTGGTTGGTACCCCTCTGAGAAAGGCTGCTGAAGCAAAGGCAGCTCTGGTGGAATGAGATCTAATGCCCTTGGGCACAGGTTTACCATGGTGTAAGTAGCAGAAACGGATGCAGTGTCTTATCCCCTTTTGAAAATGTCTGCTTTGAAATGGCCTTTCCTTCTGACCCTGCAGCATATGACACTAGTAATTGCTCATTTTTTCTTAGAGCTTTTGTCCTGCTCAAGTAGAATCTTAGCTATCTGTGTACATCCAAGGAATGCAGAATTCTCTCCCCTTTGTTCTGCGATTTGGATAAAAGGTTGGCAGATGAATTGTTTGGTTAAGAGCCACACTGGAAACCATCTTAGGCATAAAAGTAGGATTTGTCCTCAGAGACACCCTATCTGGGTGAAATATGATGAAAGGCTCTACAGCCATGAGGGTCTGTAGCTCTGAAACTCTTCTTGCTGAAGTAATTGCTAGTAGCAGGGCTGTCTTCCATGACAAGAACTTTATATCAGCAGTCGCAGCTGGTTCAAATGGAGGCAGGGTGAGCTTTTCCAACACATAACTGAGGTCCCATGCAGGTAGTGGTGATCTTCCAGGAGGCCTTAAATTTTTGGCTCCTCCAAGATACTGTTTTAGTAAACTATGAAAAAAGATTGATGGCTCTGTATTGTAATGTGCCAAAATGACAGAGGCATGGATTTTGATTGATGAGAAAGATGGACCTTTGTCAAGCATCTCAGTCAAGTATTGTAATATCTGAGGAATATGTGGTTCTGCTGTATCAGTTCCTTGTGCTTGATTCCAAGCACAGAATATCTTCCATTTGTCAGCACAAGATTTTCTAGTACTAGGACTTCTGGCTTCCAAAATGACATCCATCACACCTTTACTGAGAGGTGTCGTTTGTATGATTACATGATTAGCCATGCTGCCAGATTCAGAGTCTGTAGTTGATTGTGCAGGATCAGATTGTTTTGTTGGGACAGTAGTTGTGGTCTTTGAGGCAAGGCCCAAGCTGGGTATTGATACAGGTTCCTTAGGATTGGGTACCAGTATTGGCGGGGCTAGTCCGGGGCAATTAATATCATCTTTGGCTTCTCTTGTCTGACTTTTAGGAGGACTGTGGGAAGAAGAGGCAGAGGAGGAAAGCCGTAAACTGATAGGTTTTTCCAACTGAAGGATAGGGCGTCCACTTTCCATGCTCGTCTGTGTTAAGTCCTTGTGCAGAATCTTTTCAACTGATAATTTTGAGGAGAGGCAAATAGATCTATGTCTGGGCTCCCCCAAATCTCTATTATCATGCTGAAGACTTGTGGATTTAGTTTCCACTCGTGAGGATCCATAAGATTTCTGCTTAAATAGTCTGCCAGAGTGTTTTGTTTTCCTGGCAGGAATCGAGCTTGAAGATGTATTTGGTAGGTCAAAGCTGTGTCCCACAGTGTCATGGCTAATCTGCAAAGGGGGTATGAGCGTGTGCCCCCTTGCTTGTTTATATACCACATGACTGTGGTGTTGTCTGTCTTTATCAGTAGTTGTCCTGGATGAAGTAAGTCCTTAAAGGCTGTTAGGGCATTTTGAACATCTAGCATCTCTTTCTGGTTGATATGTAGATGCATTTGTTTTGGTGCCTACATGCCCTGAATGCATCTTCCTGCCATGTGGGCCCCCCAGGCATAATCTCATGCGTCTGTTAAGGTTTGGTTGGCAGGGGGTAGAGTGAAGGGCCGTCCCATGTTTTGGTGACAAGCCTTTGCCAACCATAGAAACTCCTGTTGCAGGCAGGGAATGAGAGGATCATTGTTTCCAGACTGTGTGAATGTTGACTCCATAAACTTTTTAGGTACCACTGAAGTTTCCTCATATGCAGTCTTTCATATGGAATTAGTAGGATGCGGGATGCCATGAAGCCCTGAGCCTGCAGAACTTGTCTTGCAGAAGAATGTTTTTTTTTTACCATCAGTTTGCAGTAAGTAGTCAGTTGCCTTTGTCTGGCGTGAGGTAAGCCATCTGGGCAGTTGTATTCAAGCTTGCACCCAGGAATGTTATCTTTTTTGAGGGTACCAGTTGTGATTTTTTTTGTTTATTGTGTACCCTCCTAGGCATGTTAAAAGCCTTTTCACAAACGCCAGGTGTCGAAGAAGAGTGTCCTTGTTCTCTGCTTGAATGAGACAGTCGTCCAAGTAAAGACATATTTGTATACTTCTTTGTCTGCAAAATGCAATTACTGATGCCAGGCACTTTGTAAAGACCCTGGGCGCAGTAGACAAGCCAAAGCGAAGTGCAGAGAATTGGTAATGCATTAAGCCTGCCTTGAACCGGAGGTATCTTCTGCACGACTGTCTTATTGGGACATGCAGATATGTCTCTTTTAGGTCTAAAGTCACCAGCCAAGCTTTCTTGGCCAGCATGAGCAGAAGCTGCTGCAAAGTCAGCATCTTGAATTTTGGAATGTCCAGGTATGTGTTCAAAATCGATAAATCCAGTATTGGCTGGCAGGCCTTGTCCTTTCTGGGTACCAAGAACAGTCTGGAGTAAAAACCTTGTCCTTTTTCCTGTTCTGGTACTGTAAGAATGGCCCCCATTTCCATGAGGGACGTAACCTGTTTCTGTGCCTCTGCCCATTGATTTTTTGGCAGATCTGGCCAACCATCTGCCATTGGCAGAGTGTGGAAATGGAATCTCTATCCCTGTGATACAATGTTTAGTACCCACTTGTCCTGGATTATTAACTGCCAATTTTGAGCAAAAAGTGCTAAATTTCCCCCTATGGGTGCTGACAAAAGATAAATGCTTGGTGTAGGCAAAGGGAAGTCATTGGGATTGCTTTCTGTAGGTTTGCACTTTATCTCCTCTTGATTTGGAGGTGGATGCACTGCTTTGACCTGTATGAGTCTTGCGCCTGGTATCTGGAACCCTTAGGGCGTCTGGATTTGCCCCTTTGAGCTCTGACACTAGAAAGAACCAATTTTTTGTAGGCCAGTGTCTACTGAATCTTGGTGGCTGCACTTGTCTTTAACAGTTTGCATAGACTTAGCTTTGTCTTCCATTTTCTTTAAAACCTCTTCTGCCTTAATACCAAACAGAGAATCATGCTGTAAAGGTGCAACTAGCAATTAAGCTTTAACATGATCAGGCAAATTTTGTTCCTTTAACCAGGCATGCTCCTAATCACAGATCCAGTAACTGTGGCCCTGCAGGAGGCCTCCAAAGAATCAAAACCACATTGCAAAGTATGCTTTCCAACTTGTTCAGCTGCATGCAATAATTCCTGCAATTCTTTATTTTCTGCACATTCTGAAATCAACATCATTTTCTGTTTCAGCAATCCCATAACATGTTGCTGGTACTTAAGCATATGAAATTGATATTTTAAGGCCCTGATTGCCAAGGTTGCAGATGTATAAACCTTTTTTCCCCATATGTCCAGTGCCCTTGAATCTCTGTCAGAGGGGGTGGGATTTTTTGCTGTTGAGGCCTTAACTCCCTTTGGACCCTGTGAAATAGTTTCAGGATCAGCAGCAGGGTTTCTAAATAAAAATTTATGTGAGTCAGGGACCCTGTAATATCTGTCAGGCTTACTGGGAGCCGGAGGTAAGGAGTCAGGGGTCAAGCTTGACTCCGAAAACACATAATTCACAATGTCTAAAACAGGGGGAATGGCTAAAGGCTTGTGCTGAAGCAGAAGACGGAAATCCCTGAGCCTCTTTTTTGATTCTGATAAGTCTCGACTCTCCCAGTGAAAATGCTCCCTCAAAGTATGCAAGGTTTCTCCAAATGAATAATCCTCAGGAGGAGATGCAGATGGAAAAGACTCCTCAGCATCAGAATCCTCATAGGGAGGTAAAGATAATTCCTGATCAGAAGAGGAATCAGAAGAAATAGAAATCTGATCTGAAGATTCATAGTCTGTGTCTTGCCTAGGCCTCTTATCTGGAGGGGGATGGTTAGCCATTTTGATCATCTATTTTTTAGGCATAGAGGCCTGTGCACATGGCTCAGGCGTAGTTTTTTTTAGTTTTAGAAGTTGCTTTTGTCTTTAATTTTGCAGCTGTGGTTGGTTTGATATACAAATGTTGAGGTCTGAATACACCCTCAGAAGCCAGTGCCTGCTCAGTGGCTCCGGACCCATCCGAGGGAGATGCAGCCGTCGGTCCAATACCTTGAGTTTCTTGTGGCATGCCGGACTCCACATGGGTGTCAGTAGAGGCCTGCGACTCGAAGGTAGCGGGCATCAGGGGCTGCAAAAGCATCTCACTGAGTACCGGCGACTGGCTTAGGAGAAGCTTCGTCGTCTGTTTTGGATCTAGACTGCCTTTCTCTGTCCTTTTCTTTGCATTTTTTTATGTACTCCGGTAGTCTGATTGCTATCAGACGACATTTCTGGGTAGTTAAATCTGTTTCCAAAATACTTTGATGCAAAAATATACCGATGCTTAATAGTGCATTGGTTAAATCTAGCACAAAACCGACAGCCAGGTACATTATGATCAGGGCCTAGGCAAGGAATACAGAATAAATGGAAATCCTTATGAGGTATTTGCTTCCCACATGTAATACAATTATTAACTTTTTCTGACATCGGTAAAAAGTAAGAAAAATGTTTCCCCAATGGGGTACTTAGCTTTAGTGAAGACTTCAGTTCTGAAACTCAAACTCGAATATTTCAGTAGTCGGCTGACCGGCACTTGTGAAATGCTTCTGCTTCAGGCACCGCACGGCAAGAAAGACTAAAGAAAATGGTGTTGGCTGCATGTTTTATACCCCCTGAAGACCTGGCATCATGGAAGAGAAGACAGCAACTGACGCAGGACCCAAGACTTCGGAATTCAGGCTGACTGAGGACAACCTGGCCAGCAAATTACCCAAATGTAATGACTGCAACAGTGAAACATGAAGATCATCATCCTCGTGCAACTAACAATGGGCAAAACTGCAATTCAAATTGTAGCTTGCTACAGATCACTCACCATGTCCCAGGACCCCCATTCCACGTTTCTGGAAACACCGGAAAACAAAGGTCATACCAAACACCCTAATACTGGGCGATTTCAATTACTCAAACATTAAATGGGAGAACTACTCAAGTACTAACTCCCTTGCCTAACATTTCCTAGAATTTATAAACTCAAATGCACTGGTTCAATTGGTCAACACTCCCACCAGAGGTGACAACATATTGGACCTGGTCATCACCAACATGGGTGACCGGTGTTCCACATCAGAGGTCAACCCCTCACTGGTTAGATCTGACCATAAACAAATCACTTTGGATATCCACATTCCGCCCCAAACCCTGGACAAGAAAACCATTGTGAAAAACTTTTCAAAAGCAAACTTCACGTTACTTAAGTCCGAGATGGAAAGTTTCAAAGCCCCCATGCTGAAGGATAATGCTGTCCAAGCTGCAAAATCCTTTACTAATGCATTTACGGGCACCTACAAGAATGCACGGATCATGCCATCCCAAGCAAAACCAAGACTCACTCCTCCAAGAAAAGAAAACCAGTCTGGTTGACTCCTGTCAAACAGGCTATACAATAGAAGGAGGAAACTAACACAGAAGAGAGTAAAATCCCAAGAAGGGAAGACATCCCTGATCAGTATCAGCAAGAAACTAAGATTCCTCAAAATCATCCAAGGCGAGCTTTGAAAGAAAACCTGCCAAGGACTCCAAAGATAACCACAAGACATTCTTTAGCTATGTCAAGAATCTAAGTGGCATTGCTCAGATCTGCTCGGAGTTAGTGCAGAATGGCACAAAATACACTGAAACGACCAATATTGCCAACGTCCTGGCAGACAGGTTCAGTGCAAACTTCACCCCCCCTCGCACCCGCAAAAGGGTCCATAACCATACCAGAAGAATGTAGAGTCCCGGAAATCAGACACTCAGGTTGAAACAGCCCTCCCCAAAGCCAAAAACACAGCATCAATGGGACCGGACGGTGTCCCAGGCTGCGTCCTACATGTGCTCAAAGACGAACTAACCCTTCACCTAAACACACCGTTCAAACTCAGCCTCTCCACAAGCTACATACCCATCGAGTGGCACACAACAACGGTTATCCCACTCCACAAAGGTGGAGCCACAACAGATCCCGGGAACTATCGCCCTATAAGCCTGACTAGCTTGGTCTGCAAGGCTATGGAGCGCATCATCATGGAAGTCATTAACAGAGACATTGGGAACTTCCAAACACTGGACCCCACCCAGTTCGGCTTTAAAAGCAGCTCATGCCTCCTAAACCTGGTGGACTTCTTTAAGACAGTTGCCAAGGCTACAGACGAGGGAAAGGTGGAATACACAGCCTACCTAGACCTCGCCAATGCCTTCGACACCATTCCTCATTCTGGTATTATAGACAAGCTCACCAGCATGAACATAAACCGCTAAGTCATAAGATGGGTTGCCAACTGGCTCACGGACAGAACCCCCATGGTGAGCTGCAGGAGCTAGGTCCAACTCTAAACCAGTTACAAGTGGCGTTCCCTAGGGCTCAGTCCTAGGACCCCTCCTGTTAGGCATATACTTCAGAGATACAGGCAAGCACAGGAGAACAATGGCTGACCAATTTCGCAGACGACTGCAAACTAGGGGCTATAATTGACTCTCCGGCTGACACAGACATCCTACAAAAGGGTATCACTGAGACTGATACCTGGTGTCAAAATCACGGCCTCAAACTAAATGCCAAAAAGTGCATAGTCATCCCTTTTGGAAAAAACAAAGTGCCCACAAACTACCACATAGGTGGTAGTCCCCTAAATACAGAAGACGTAATAAGGGATCAGGGGACCCAAGTAGATAGTAATCTCACCCTTGATAATCACATTGCCAAAGTAGTTAGAAAATCCTTCATGGCCCACCTAATCACAAAAGGGTTCGCATCCAGATCAAAAGAGGTCATTGTGCCCCTCTACTCATCAATCATCAGACCCATCATACAGTACAACACCCCATTTGAGATGTACCTTACAAGACACCTGGCAACAGCTCGAAAGACCACAGAAGTACCTCACCAAGAGGATCACTGGTCTCAAACAGATGCCCTATGCAGCTTGACTGAAGAAACTCCAGCTGTACTCGGTTGCATACCGCCTACTCAAGAGGTGATCTCTGCCTGACATACAAGGCCATGTCCAACCCAGAATTGATGGACATGCGCCACTTAAAGAAAACCTTATCTCCTCGAGCCACACGCTCTAGGGATCTAAACCTCACAACAACAACAAAAAATAGGACGTGCTGGAGGGATAGATTCCTGTGTCCCAGAGACTTCCTATGCTTTGGAACACGATCCCAATCTACATTCGGCAGAACTCCTCGCAAGCACTCTTCAAAAGAAACCTTGACGAGTGGATGGGAAACAGAAAGTTTATCTTGGGGATCACTTCAGTGGCTCTGCTGGATAGAGGCACAGGGAACTAATCTAAGGGGGCGGCGAAAGCCAACACATTCTGCTAGGCTTATAAATGCCTTCGAGCAGATAGCCTAGTACCTACCTATGAGGCTCTACAGAAAAGCAGTCAGGAGTTATGAAAGTGTGAGCAACAATTATTTGCTGTTTGCATTCAGGAAAGAAAACTATCAAAAAAATCAGAGACATCTGTTCCAAATTATTTAAGACTCATATTGACTGCATTTACCATCCTCTGACAATCATTTATTTAATATAATTAATGTGAAACATAAGAATATTCAGTTCAGCTTGATTTCTTGTTTGTGGTGCATCTAGAAAAAAAAGCTAGCTAAAATAGTGTACAGACATATGTCCAAAGAGGCATCCCAACAAGCATTTCCATCAGATGGTAGACAGAATACTTGTCACCAAGTTCAGAACACAATTAAAGCCGGATTATGTTATCCCCACCCCTTTTTTCCCTCCATCTATAGTTTTATTAGCCAAGGAAAAAATGACCACTTAAGGGGCATGTCCAAGTGGAAACTCTTAGCAGATCAGAATTATTTAGCAAATTAAGGGTGCAAAGCAATAGCCCAGGTTTATATGCAAAAGGTATATGCTACAACAATGGGAAGAGTACCATATCTATAAATGTCTGTAGGCAGAAAGAGCTTCATTCAGTTTATATCACAGCCCCAAGACGAGTAGCACTGGGAACACAAATTTTACAAGATGTTCATCTCGTAAGAGAAACACTCAAATAAAAAGCACAGAAAGCCTACAGGAACAGAACCTTATGTAGCAAATCGTAGTCATCCACTAATTTACGCAGCCCAAGCACCTGAGTTGATAGTATCTGTCCACAGACTGGGTTAAGTGAACCAACAGAGATGACCTCAGCCACCTGGCTAAGTACAGTGCATACACAAAGTTCAAAAAAGCCAGTCAATCAGCATATTTTAACAGGGATTGAGGAAACCCTGGCTTTATCTTTCCTCATCTACCTTAACGTCACTTCTGACAAAGCTTGCTTCTTGGATAAACCATCCCAGCTGATGCCCTGCATCCACTGGTAAAAACTATACAGACCAAAGAAGAAAACCATTATTAACCTAGGTCATGACTGCTTTATTAGTAAAGCCTTACAAACCATGTTTCTGTACAACAGTCCAAATACACACAAAACTAGCAGCTTCCATTTAAACAGAATGGACTTTACAAGGATTCAGTATATTTGGTGATCAGACCAATCATGCATTTTATAATAATGTGTGAGTTGGCTAAGAGACTAATTTACCTCTTAAAATTATTTGACATTAGTGCACATGACCTCCCAAGTGACAAGCTACACTCTGCTTTATTTATCCCAATTCGGATCAATATAATGATCAACTGCTACACTCATATAATGGAGGGAAAAGGTGCGTTGTAACAATATGCAACATTAACCAGAATTTAAGGATGAGAACACAGTTGACAGCTGGTACCACCACTTGTTTCAGGTCAAAAAGTAATGAGAAGTTACTTTTTGGAGTAGGCCACAATAAATAAAACAAAATAAATAAAAACAAAAATGAAACTAAGGCAAGACACATCACATACCATGTAATAACCAGGAAGTAATTTCTGCAAAAACTCTGCTTCTTTGTGCTGCACGGTTTTAATTATGAATTCATCATCAGCAGAGACATAGAACACTGATCCACTGGCTCCAGGGTTTGAAAGTTCTATCAATGAATCACTGCAGAGTGAATACTGCGCACAAAGCAGAAAGCACAATTAGTTTAGCCACAGTTCAACACTAAATAAAGTTCCTCACAAAAACAATGCCAGAAAATCTAAGTCTTTCTTACTAATTCCACAGACCTTCACTGTTATTTATCATAACACTTTGTTAGTCTAAGTAAAATTTTGCAGCCATGGGTTTCTTCTGTCACATGCAGAAATCCATTACAACCTGTTAACTTAGCTGGTTACATTGCAGTTGATTCATTCAGCTGTAAAATTATGTACGTACAGCATCTGCAGTGTCAAACCTATGTAATTGTTTCCCACACCATTACAACAGCTAAACAAAAGCAGCACAGAAAAAGTACAGTTGTGCACACTTACTATAAATGTAGATGTTAGACTGTATGTACTGTTGCAGTCATCACACTTGGGTTATTCTGCCTGCAGGTAGTCCTCAGTCGGCCCGAATACCAGAGACTTCGTATTTCTCAGTCAGTTGCTGTAGCTCCAGCACCCGACATCAGGTCGTCAGGGGTATAAAAACATGCAGCAGACACCATTACATCAGTTTTTCTTGCCCCAAATGTCAGGAGACCCCAAACGGGGAACTAAGCTATGGTGGGAAAACACCACCTGTAAAAAGTAAATACCAATACCCCTGAAGGGGTGAGTAATATAGGAGAGAGAGAGAGACACACAAGGGTGCTGGAGGGAGGGGAAAGTACAGTTTTGTACCTACCATAAATGTAGATGTTCGAGGATCTACATTGCTGCAGTCATGACCTGTGGGTAGTCCGCTGTCCTCGGTCGGCCCGAATACCAAAGAGCTAGGCTGGCGTCGGTCATTGTCGCCTAGAGCTGACGTCAGTACGCAGTAGTACTTAAGCGCATGACAGACGCCATATCCTCAGTCTTTCTTGCCCCAGATGTCAGAAGGCCTAAAAATGAAAGGCCAGAGCCAAAATAGTAAACGCCCAACAACCACCAGTGTGGAAATAAAGAGTATCCCAAAAAGAAACCCAGCAACCACAAACTATAGAGGGGAAGGAGGGAGGGATAATTGGACTGCAGCAATGTAGATCCTCGAACATCTACATTTATGGAAGGTACAAAACTGTACTATGTTCTTCATCTCGCATTGCTGCAGTCATGACCTGTGGGTAGAATTCCAAAGCAAAGGAAAAGGGAGGCTGGCAAACTACAAAGCATTAGGAGCTGCTAACATGCCCTGTAAAACTGCAGTGGCAAACCCAGCCCTGGACTTGGAATAGAGAGGGAGATGGTAATGTTTAGTGAAAGTGTGTACAGAACTCCCAAGTAGCTGCCTCCAAAATATCCTTAGTAGCTACACCCCTCAAAAAAGCAGTAGAAGTGGCAGTAGCCCTAGTAGAATTAGGTCTGATCTCAGCAGGAACATCCTTCCCATGATGAGAATAACAAAAAGCAATACAATGACCAATCCACTTTGAAATAGTCTGCTTTGAAACAGCTTTCCCTTGTGAACTCAAAGCAAAAGAAAAGTACAGTTTTGTACCTACCATAAATGTAGATGTCCGAGAGGTATGCATCTGCAGTCCTAACAAATGGGTTGTCCTGCCTCAGGCAGCCCTTCGGTCGGCCGGATTCCAAAGTCTGGGTCTGGCCTCGGCTGATGTTGCACTTCACCCGACGTCACTGCGGCTGTCAATTGGGTATAAAGGCATCAGCCGACGCCATTTTCCTCAGTGTTTCTTGCCCCAGATGCCAGGTGCCCTCTAGGAAGGCTAAATTTGGATAAATGCAAATGATTCCAAACAGTAGAGAGCAAACAAAAAATAAGCATGTATGTACATATATACAAACAAATACATCATAACAGATTCCCCCAGCTAGCTACAAGATGGGCAAATACCCTAGGAGTACCACAGAGGGGAAGGAGGGTGGGTAATCCTGACTGCAGATGCATACCTCTCGGACATCTACATTTATGGTAGGTACAAAACTGTACTATGTCCTTCAAGGATGCATCTGCAGTCCTAACAAATGGGTAGAATACCATAGCCAAACTGGGGGAGGAGGCACTAAGAAGATTATGGTGTAGTTAAGATCCCTTGCAAAACAGCAGTTGCAAAACCTGCTCGGGATCTGGAGTATAAAGGCAGATTATAATGCTTGGCAAATGTATGCAAGGAGCTCCAAGTAGCAGCCTCTAAAATGTCTTTGGTAGCCACTCCTCGTAGAAAGCTGTAGTAGTGGCTGTAGCCCTTGTGGAGTGAGGTCTGATGTTTTCTGGAGTTGTCTTCCCATGAAAGGAGTAACAAAATCTAATGCAATTTCCTATCCATTTTGAGATTGTTTGTTTTGAAATTGCTTTTCCTTCCATTCCTGCTGCATATGCTACCAGAAGCTGGTCAGTTTTTCTATTGTTCTTGGTTCTGTCCAGGTAGTAGCGCAATTGCCTGTGTACATCCAAGGTGTGCAGTAGTCTTTCCCCCCTGTTCTGTGGGTTGGGGAAGAATGTTGGTAGGTGGATTGCTTGGTTCAATGATACCCTGGAGACCACCTTTGGCATAAAAGTAGGGTTAGTTCTCAAGGACACTCTATCCTGATGGAAGATAAGGAAAGGCTGTACTGCCATTAATGCCTGTAATTCAGAAACCCTTCTTGCTGAAGTGATTGCAAGCAGGAAAGCAGTTTTCCAAGATAAGAACTGTAATTCTGCTGTTGCTGCTGGTTCAAAAGGGGGAAGTGTTAACTTTTCCAGCACAAAGTTCAGGTCCCATGTAGGTAGAGGTGGCTTCCTTGGAGGCTTTACATTTTTAATTCCTCTCAGAAACTGCCTGAGTAGAGGATGAGAGAAGACTGGAGGATCCATGTTGTATTCTGCTGAAATTGCTGATGCATGAATCTTGATGGAGGAGTAAGACAGGCCATTGTGGAAAAGTTCTGCTAAATATTCCAGGATGTTAGCTATGTTAGCCAATGATACATGTTCTCCTTTTGCTGCACTCCAAATGAGGTATCTCTTCCATTTTGCTGAATAAGTCTTCCTTGTGGAGGGTCTGCGAGCCTCCAGGAGAATGTCCTTAACCCTCTGGGATAAATCTGGGTTATTTTGTTTCATGTAAGATTCCAGGCAGCTAGCTGCAGTGTTTTCAAGTTTGGATGCAGGATCTTGAAGTTGTTCTGTGTTAGCAGCAGAGGAACTAGAGGTAGAGGCCATGCGTGTGTCCGAGACATACTTCTCAGAAGCGGGTACCAATGCTGTCTCGGCCAGTCTGGAGCTATCAGTATGATCCTTGGGTGATCTTCTTTGATCTTCAGTAGCACTTTGTGCATCAAAGGAAGAGGTGGGAATGCATATGCTGTTAGGTTTTCCCAACTGAAGGATAGGGAGTCCACCTTCCAAGCAAGTGGGTGGTATGTCCTTGTGCAGAATTTTCTCAATTGGTGGTTGTGTGGGGATGCGAACAGGTCTATTTGTGGTAGCCCCCATTTCTCTGTAATGGTTTTGAAGATGTCCGGATGCAGCATCCGTGGTAGTTCTGCTTAATGTGTCTGCTAATATATTTTCTTTTCCTGGCACAAATAAGGCCTGGAGCTGAGTGTTGAGGTTCAGGGCCACATTCCACAGGTCCATTGCCATCCGGCATAGAGGGTATGAATGTGTGCCTCCTTGCTTGTTGATATACCACATAACTGTGGTGTTGTCCGTCCTTATCAGCAAATGACCCTGTTGAAGAAACAGTCTGAATGTCTGAATTGCCTGTTTCACTGCCAGCATCTCTTTTTGATTTATGTACAGGTTCAGCTGATCCTGTGTCCATAGGCCTTGTATACACTTGTCTGCCATGTGTGCCCCCCAACCGAGGTCTGAGGCGTCCGTGGTGATGGTCTGGCTTGGGTGTGGGCTGTGGAAAGGCAGTCCTTTGTTCAACTGACAGGCCTGCGCCCACCACAGGAATTCTTGCTTCAGGCATGGAATTATTGGAATTTGGGTTTCTAGGCTGTGCTTGTGCTGAGACCATAAATTCCTTAGGTACCATTGCAACTTCCTCATATGCAGTCTGGCATGTGGGATCAATATTATGCAGGATGCCATGTAACCCAGGGCTTGCAGGATTTTCCTTGCTGTTAGCTGGTTCTGCTTTGTTAATGCCTTGAAATAGAGTGGTAGTTGTTTTTGTTTTTCTGCTGTGAGAAATGCCATTTGATTTGATGTGTCCAGTTCTGCACCCAAGAATGTAATCCTTTGGGATGGTACCAGCCTTGACTTTTTTATGTTGACTGTGTATCCCAAGGCCTGCAGTAGGTGAATAACCTTTTCCAAATCTTTTGTTAATTTGATCTTGTTGTCCGCTTGTAGCAGGCAGTTGTCCAGGTATGGATAAATTTGAATTCCCTGAAGCCTGCAATGAGCAATTACTAATGCCAGGCATTTCGTGAATACTCTGGGCGCAGTAGATAAGCCAAAGGGCAATGCTGAGAATTGATAATGCTCTGATCCTGCAAGAAATCTGAGGTATCTTCTGCAATCTGGTCGAATAGGGACGTGTAGGTATGCCTCCTTGAGATCTAGAGTCACCAGCCAAGCCTCCTTGCCCAGCATGGGAAGAAGTTGCTGTAGGGTCAGCATTTTGGAACAATGAGATATGTGTTGAGAGCGGACAGGTCGAGAATAGGCCTCCATTGGTTTTCTTTTCTTGGCACCAGGAAAAGTCTGGAATAAAATCTTTGTCCTTGTTCCATAGCCGGTACCTTTTCTATAGCTCTCATCCTTAGTAAGTGGTTGATTTGTTCTAGAGCGTTTGTCTTTTGGTTTGGTGGTAGGTTTGGCATTCCTCTCTTCCTTGGTAGAGTATGGAAGTGAAACCTGTAACCTTTGTCTATTGTCTGTAAAATCCATTTGTCTCCTGTAATGTAATGCCAGTTTACTGAAAATAAGGCTAGCTTTCCGCCTAAGGGTGCTTCCAGTTGTTCCCTGGTAGGCGGTATCAGAGCCAAGTCACTGTGACTGTCCTGTGGAAGTGGTAGTAGCTGGATCTGTGGCAGTACTTCTCTGGTTGTTAGGCTGCCACTGACGTCCCCTGTAGGCACCTCTGGATTGACCTCTGCCTCTTGAGCGCCTATTTCTGCCTCTCTGTGCTCTGGTGTCTGGAAAGGACCAATTCTTCGAAGGCCAATTTCTACTAAACCTAGGAGGCTGGACCTGTAAGAAGTCCTTGACTGTTTGGACAGATTTTGCTTTTTCCTCCACCTTCTTTAACACTTGCTGTGCAGGGGAGCCAAACAAACTGAGTTTCTCCATGGGTGCATCCAGGAGCTTTGACTTTACATGGTCTGGTAAGGATTGCTCTTTTAACCATGCATGCCTTCTGATCACTGTACCAGTCATAGCTGATCTAAAGGAAGCCTCCAGCGCATCATAGCCGCATTTTAAGGAATGATTACTGACCTGCTGAGTGTTATGTACCAAATCCTGAAGGGACTTACGGTCTATAGGTTCAGGAGAGGATAGTTTTTTTATTTAACTGATCTAACAAAAATTCCTGATACTGAATCATGTGGAATTGACAGTTTAAAGCCCTAGCCGAAAGAGTAGCAGAAGTATAAACTTTTTTACCCCATCTCTCTAATGCTCTAGATTCTCTTTCAGAGGGGAGGGGGTTTTTGGTAGTTGCTACAGCTTTGGGGCCTTGAGAAATAGTTTCAGGATCTGCAATAGGAGCCTTATACAGGTGATAATGTGTGTCCGGGACCCTGTAGTATCTGTCGGGCTTAGCAGGGGCGGAGGAAGAGAGTCAGGGCAGTACAAGCATCATTGAATGCATCATCCACAACTGTTAGTACTGGAGGAATGGCTAAAGGCCTATGCTGTGGCAAATGCAAAAAGGTCCTGAGCCATTTCCTTGAATCAGAAAAATCCTGGCCCTGCCATTGAAATTGTTCCCTCATAGCATGCAAGGTTTCCCCAAAAGAAAATTCCTCAGGAGGAGAGGCAGAAGGAATGGAGTCTTCTGCGTCAGAATCCTCATATGGAGAATAAGGGCCTTCAGGAGGATTTGAGTTTTCTGAATCATCAGAAGAATAATCCGTAGAAACTGGTTCAGGGGGCTCTGCTCTAGGCCTCTTCTCTGGAGGGGGATGAGAGGCCCTGTCAGGGTGAGGTTGGGATCCCCTGATCAAAGAAATGAGATCCTCTGCCAGGCTAAGCATTTGGGAACTAGAGCTAGGCCTGTGTGAGGAGGTTTTAGAAGGCAAGGCCTTAGAAGATTTAGCTGCTTTAGCCCTAGAGAAAGCCTTGATAGACATGGATGCAGGGGGCCTAGCAGCTCCACGTGCAGGAGTAGATATGTCCAAAGCAATAGTATCTGATAAAAATCCTGGGTGCCTGCTACAGCAGGAGAAATTTCAGTAGCAGATTCAGCCATGCTGTGTGAGGCCTCGGCTGCAGGAGGAATGTTTTCGGCCGAAGGAAGAACCGAGGACTCTGTTTCAGCTGAAACAGAGACACTCGCGGTTGGCTTAACCGTGGTTTCGGCCGAAACCGCGGACCGCGAGTGTCGGTCCTTTTCCTTACGCTTTTTAGCTAAATGCGAAGTCGGAGTCTCCGACGGCATTTTGTAAGCAAAAGCGGGACCAAAAAACTCCTCCGCAAACTCCGACCGACATCTAAGTGTCCGTCGGTTGAAGGAAGCACAGGCTAGACAAGCTGCTACGTCGTGGTCTGGGCCTAAGCAAGGAAGGCAGTAAGAGTGGAAATCCTTATGAGGTATTTGTTTCCCACAAGTTAAACAATTATTTACTTTTTCTGACATCGGCTGAGGCAAGAAAGAGTCCCCAACGGGGTACTTAGCTTTTTTAGAAGTCTTCGGTAGTAGAAAACTCTGGATCTGACCGACCGGCACTTGCGAACAGCTTCTGCTTCGGGCACCGTGCGGCAAGAAAGACTGAGGAAAATGGCGTTGGCTGATGCCTTTATACCCAATTGACAGCCGCAGTGACGTCGGGTGAAGTGAGACATCAGCCGAGGCCAGACCCAGACTTTGGAATCCGGCCGACCGAAGGGCTGCCTGAGGCAGGACAACCCATTTGTTAGGACTGCAGATGCATCCTTGAAGGACATCAAATAACTGTTGAGTTTGTCTGAACTCCTTAGTTCTGCACAAATAGTAACGTAACTGCCTGTGGATATCCAAAGAATGCAAAACTTTTTCCCCTTTATTTTGGGGATCAGCATAAAAAGTAGGCAAACGAATAGACTGGTTCAAGGCCACATTAGAAATCACTTTAGGCATAAAAGTAGGGTTAGTTCGCAAAGAAACTCTATCCTTATGAAATATCAAAAAGGGTTCAACTGCCATGAGTGCCTGCAATTCAGATACCCTCCTAGCAGAAGTAATGGCCAACAAAAAAGCAGTCTTCCAAGACAAAACTTCAGTTCAGACGTAGCTGCAGGTTCAAAAGGAGGTAAAGTAAGTTTCTCCAAAACAAAATTGAGATCCCAGGAAGGAGTAGGAGCTCTACGTGGGGGTCTTATATTCTTTGCCCCTCTAAGAAATTGTTTGAACAAAGAATGAGAAAATAAAGGAGGGTCACAATCATAGTGAGCAGAAATGGCTGCAGCATGAACCTTCACAGAAGAGAATGACAAACCTTGTCCAGTAATTCAGTAAGATACTGTAGTGCAAAACTCAAATTAGGCACTGAAACATCAAAACCCTTTGCAGTGCTCCAAAGAAAAAATCTCTTCCATTTATCAGCATAAACTTTTCTAGTGCTAGGCCGCTTAGCTTCCAAAATGACATCTAAAACCTGTTGAGGAAGCTGAGACCCCACCGGCTCCATCACAGAATACGCCAGGCTGTCAGATGGAGGGACTGCACCTGAACATTGAGAAAATGATTGTTTGACTGGGACAACAAATGAGGAACCTGTGGCAGAGGCCAAGGAGGCTCCTGGATTAAACTCCTCAGCAGAGGATACCATTGCTGACGTGGCCAATCTGGTGCTATTAGAATCATGCAAGGCTTGTCCCGCCTGACTTTCAAGAGTACCTTGGGGAGAAGAGGCAGAGGAGGAAAAGCATAAACGTGAAGGTTGTTCCAACTGAAAGATAGAGCATCCACTTTCCAAGCATCTGGGTGGAACATCTTTGTGCAAAATTTTGGAAGTTGAAAATTCAGTGGAGAAGCGAACAGATCTATGTCTGGAGTTCCCCAAGCCACAGTCAATTGTTTGAAAACCTGAGGATCCAGTTTCCACTCGTGGGGATCCACAATTTGCCTGCTCAATATATCTGCTAGGGAGTTCTGTGCTCCTGGCAGAAACCGTGCTTGAAGATTGATTCGCAAACTCGGAGCAGTTTCCCATAAAATCATTGCTTGTCTGCAAAGAGGGTAGGAATGGGTTCCCCCCTGCTTGTTGATGTACCACATGACTGTTGTGTTGTCTGTTTGGATCAACACCTGTCCCGGCTGAAGTAGGTCCTTGAAGGCCATCAAAGCAAATTGGACTGCTAAAATCTCCTTCATGTTGATATGCAAATGTAGTAGTTTGGGAGGCCACATGTCTTGTATCCATTTCCCATTGAAGTGTGCTCCCCAAGCCAAGTCCGAGGCATCCGTCGTTAGGATCTGACTCGCCTCTGGTCGGGTCACAGAGAGTCCCTTGTTTAGGTGACATTCCTGAGCCCACCACAGGAATTCCTTCTGGATGCAAGGTATAATCCGAATGACAGTGTCCAAACTGTGGCAGTGTTGAGCCCACACACTTTTGAGATACCACTGTAGCTTCCTCATATGCAGTTTGGCATTGGGAAGTACTAGAATGCAAGATGCCATGAACCCCAAGGCTTGGAGGACTGTCCTTGCAGTCAGCCTGGACATTACTGATAACTGCTGGAAGTATAGATGAAGAGTTCTTTGTTTGTCCGGGGTCAGAAATGCCATCTGAGAAGCTGTATTCAGTCTCACACCCAGAAAGCACATGTCCTGAGAGGGCACTAGACTGGACTTTATTTCGTTCACAGAATACCCTAGGCACCTTAAAACTGCCATTACATACTGGAGATGTTGTAGTAATTTGTCTTTGTTTTGAGCAAGAATCAGGCAATCGTCCAGATAAGGATAAATTTGTATTCCTCTCTGTCTGAAGAAAGCAATCACAGGAGCCAGAACTTTTGTGAATACCCTGGGCGCAGTAGATAAACCAAAAAGCAATGCAGAGAACTGATAATGAGAAGTACCAGCCCGAAATCTCAGGAATCTCCTGCAGCTGGGCCTGATAGGGATGTGAAGATAGGCCTCTTTGAGATCCAGGGTTACCATCCAGTGATCTTTGCCTATCATAGGCAGAAGTTGTTGTAATGTTAACATCTTGAACTTTGGAATTTCTAGGTATGTATTGAGAATGGACAAATCCAGAATTGGCCTCCAAGTGTTTCCTTTCTTTGGCACTAGGAATAGACAGGAATAAAATCCTAGGCCTACTTCTGACGGAGGAACCACCTGAATTGCCTCCATCTGCAAAAGCAAAGAAATTTGCTCCTGAGCCTCCAGCCTTTGCTGAGGAGGCACATCCGGCATGCCTTTGAAAGGAGGAAAAGTGTGAAAAAACTTGTAACCTTGATTTATTATATCCAACACCCATTTGTCCTGGGTGACCAAATTCCAGTTTTGTTTGAAAAGTCCCAACTTTCCTCCTAGAGGAGCTGCCCAGTAAAGAAGGGTCTGGCAGCGGAAGATACAGGTCATTGGGTCTGCTTACGAAAGGGCTGACCCCTGCCCTCACCAGAAGACTGTGCCGGAGAACTCCCCTAGGTCTGAAAGAACCCTGAGCGTGAGCCCTGCCTCTACCACGTCTAGACCTGCCCTTAGACTGATAATCTGAAGAAGGATAAGACCATCCTCTAGCAGGCCAATTCCTACTAAACTTAGGGGGCTGCACCTGCATAAAATCCTTGACCGTCTGCATAGACTTAGCCTTATCTTCCATCTTTTTCAAAACTGATTCCACAGGAGGACCAAAAAGTACTTCAGATTGAAGAGGAGCATCCAAAATCCGAGCCTTAACATGCTCTGACAAATTTTGATCCTTAAGCCAGGCATGTCTACGAATAACTGAACCTGTAGCAGCCACCCTAGATGAAGCCTGAAGAGCATCGAAACCACACTGCAAAGAATGTTTGCCAACTTGATCTGATGCATGAACCAACTCCTGGAGCTCCTTACACTCTATACCCTCAGATAAAGCATCCACCTTAGATTTCAATTGGCCTAACAAAAAGTTTTGATACTTCAGCATATGAAATTGGCAATTCAAAGCCCTCATAGCTAACGTAGAGGAGGTGTACACTTTTTCCCCCACCTATCTAACGCTCTAGAATCTTTATCCAAAGGAACTGGATTCTTAGCCACAGAAGCCCTAACACCCTTCGGACCTTGAATAATAGTTTCCGGATCAGCTCTAGGACTCTTGTACAAATACCTATGTGCTTCTGGAACTCTGTAATACCTGTCTGGCTTAACAGGGGCCGGAGGCAAAGAATCAGGATTAAGGGAAGATTCAGAAAAAACATCCTGAACAACATCTAAGACAGGAGGAATAGCCAAGGGCCTATGTTGTGGCAGAAACAAAAATTCCCTAAGCCTTTTCCGAGAATCTGAAAAATCTTGACCTTCCCACTTGAAATGCTCCCTCATGGAATGTAAAGTCTCAGAAAAAGAAAAATCTTCTGGAGGAGAAGCAGAAGGACAGGAGTCCTCTGCATCCGAATCTGAATAGGAAGGGAAATCCTGAATTTCTTCAGCTGAGGAATCAGAGTAGTTTGAGGAATGATCCATTCCCTCTAAATCTGCCTCCACCCTAGGCCTCTTCTCTGGGGGCATAGAACCCCTGATCAAAGTAATCAAGTCCTCTGCCATTTTCAACATATGCTTTTTAGGAACAGGGGCTGGAGAGCTAGAACTATGACCAGGGCCAACAAGACAAGGTTTGGCCTTAGCATGGCCTTTAGGCACTGAAGTAGAAGGCCTAATAACCTTTTGTAAAGATGGAACTACAGATACCGGAGAAGCACCCTCAGCCTGGCCTAACTCCTGAGAGGCCAACTCCTGCAAAAGTAAAGGTTCCCCCCTGGGATTCAGCCGAACCCTCAGCAGGATCCACAGATTCAACCGGAGGCTCCGTAGAACCGGCGTCCGCAATGGATGACTCATCCGGTTTAGACCTCAAAGATTTATCCTTACGCTTTTTAGCGGTAGCAGGCGTCGGAGGATCCGACGGCATGTTATAGTTACACCGTTTACCGAAAACAAGCCTGGCACAGTCTAATCTTCGTTTAATGGTGCGCTTATTAAATCTAGCACAGCGACACCCGACCACGTGTGCTCAGGCCCCAAGCAAGGAATACAGAAAGAATGATAATCCCTATGAGGTATCTGTTTCCCACAAGAAATGCAATTATTAACTTTTTCTGACATCCGGATAACTGAGGCAAGAAAAGACAAAAATTTCCCCAACGGGGTACTTAGCTCAACTTGGTCTTCGGTCTGAAACTCGGAAAATGAAAATTTCAGAGCGCGAGCGGCACTTGCAACGCTGCTTCTGCTTGGACCACGGCAAGAAAGACTGAGGATATGGCGTCGGTCATGCGCTTAAGTACTACTGCGTACTGTCGTCAGCTCTAGGCGACAATGACGCGCCAGCCTAGCTCTTTGGTATTCGGGCCGACCGAGGACAGCGGACTACCC
This sequence comes from Protopterus annectens, assembly GCF_019279795.1. Classification (NCBI taxonomy): domain Eukaryota; kingdom Metazoa; phylum Chordata; order Ceratodontiformes; family Protopteridae; genus Protopterus; species Protopterus annectens. The sequence goes on from NC_056741.1 coordinate 1,038,711,362, forward strand.
ACAGGTCATGACTGCAGCAATGTGAGACGAAGAACATCCAGGACTGCAACAGTGAATACATTCTAACGTCTACATTTATGGTAAGTGTGCACAAAGTACAGTTTTGTACCTACCATAAATGTAGGTGTTCGAGTGCTAATACAGCTGCAGTCATAACAGATGGGTTCTCCTGCCGTCAGGCGGGTCCTCGGTCGGCCAAATTCCAAAGTCTAGGTCCGGCGTTGGTTGTCGTCGCTTCCTCCCTGATGTCAGTGTGACAGGGGTATAAAGGAACCAGCCGACACCATTTTCTTCAGTTTTTCTTGCCCCAGATGTCAGGTGCCCCCAGAAGGAAGGCAATACATAAATTTGTGGAATAAAGCAGTGCAATATAATCAAAATACAGTAGTTGCAAGCAAATACACCATAAATGAATACCCCAATCAGGTTGTATGAGGATGTGTTAGCCTATAGGCCTGTCCCAAGAGGGGAAGGAGAGAGGGAAACCTGGACTGCAGCTGTATTAGCACTCTAACATTGACATTTATGGTAGGTACAAAACTGTACTATGTTCATCGTGCATACAGCTGCAGTCATATCAGATGGGTAGAATCCCAAAGCTAAGAAAGGGGTGGTAGGCACTAGGTGGAACTAGGAGGAGCCAGGATGCCCTGCAAGACTGCAGTGGCAAAGCCTGCTCTAGTTTTGGAGTATAATGGTAGGTGGTAGTGCTTGGAGAAGGTATGCACAGAACTCCAAGTGGATGCTTCCAAAATATCTTTGGTAGGAACAACTCTGAGGAAAGCTGCAGAGGTAGCTGTGGCCCTTGTGGAGTGAGATCTGATGCCTGTAGGTACAGCTTTGCCATGAAAAGAATAGCAAAAGCGTATGCAGTGGGCTATCCATTTTGAGATTGTCTGTTTCGAAATTGGCTTTCCTTGAGCTCCTACAGCATAGGACACAAAGAGCTGTTCTGATTTTCTGAAAGGTTTTGTTCTGTCCAGATAATAACGGAGTTGTCTGTGGATGTCCAAGGAATGTAGTAATCTCTCCCCTTTGTTTTGAGGATTAGGATAAAAGGTAGGTAAGTGTATGGCCCGATTCAAAGCTACCCTGGATACCATTTTAGGCATAAAGGACGGGTTGGTTCATAAGGAAACTCTGTCCTGATGGAAGATGATAAAAGGCTGCACAGCCATGAGAGCTTGTAGTTCTGAAACTCTACGAGCTGAGGTAATAGCCAGAAGGAAAGCTGTTTTCCAGGACAAGTATTGCAAATCTGATGAAGCAGCTGGCTCAAAGGGAGGCAAGGTCAGTTTTTCCAGAATGAAATTGAGATCCCAAACAGGTATTGGTTGTTTCCTTGGGGGTCTTAGATTCTTAGCCCCTCTGAGGAACTGTCTTAAGAGAGGGTGAGAGAATAAGGGTGGATCAGTGTTGTATTCTGCAGAAATTGCTAAGGCTTGGATTTTGATGGAGGAGAATGAAAGTCCACTGCTTAGCAGCTCAGCTAAATACTGTAGTATTTGAGGTAAATTCAGTTTTCCAGGATCCTGGCCCTTTTTTTCATTCCAGACACAAAACCGTTTCCATTTTGCGGAGTAAGCTTTTCTAGTTGACTGCCTTCTGGCCTCCAAAATGACATCCTGCACCTCCTTGGAGAGTAGGGTCTGTTGTGATGCTAAGGAATCTTCCATGCGGCTAGATTGCGTGTTTTTAGCTGGCTGTGAAGAGTTTTGAAGCTGTGCTGAGTCAGAAGAGGCATTAGTGGCAGGGTCCATGGTGGGAAATGCGTCAGGCTCCTCAGGAGTGGGCACCAGTGTTGTCTTGGCCAGTCCGGAGCAATGAGAATCATCTTTGGTCTGTCTGCTCTGGTTTTTAATAGAACTTTGGGCAGCAGAGGAAGAGGTGGGAAAGCATAAACTGTCATTGATGTCCAACTGAAAGAGAGAGCGTCCACTCTCCAGGCCTTTGGATGGAAAATCCTTGAGCAGAATTTTGTCAATTGGTGATTTTTGTGGGAGGCAAAGAGATCTATGTCTGGCCTTTCCCATGCTTGTATTATTTCTGTAAAAACGTTTGGATGCAACTTCCATTCGTGTGGATCTGTCATATTTCTGCTTAGGTTGTCTGCCAGCGTGTTTTATTTGCCTGGCAAGTACTGTGCTTGTAGTTTGATTTGTAAGTCCATGGCCATGTTCCAAAGTGACATGGCCAGTCTGCATAGGGGGTATGAATGTGTTCCTCCCCGTTTGTTTATGTACCACATAACTGTGGTGTTGTCCGTTCTTATCAACAGTTGACCTGGTTGCAGAAGGTCCTTGAAAGCTATAATAGCATTTATTACTGCTAGCATTTACTTTTGATTGATGTGAAGGTGCTTTTCTTTTTGGGACCATTTGCCCTGAATGCACCGATCTGTCATGTGCGCCCCCCAGGCGTAGTCCGAGGCGTCTGTTGTGATGATTTGATTTGCTTGAGGCTTGCTGAATGGAAGACCTGTGTTTGTTTGGCATGCTTGAGCCCACCACAAATTCCTTTTGCAGACATGGAATTAGTGGTATTATTGTTTCCAAACTGTGGCTGTGTTGAGACCATATGTTTTTCAGGTACCATTGAAGTTTCCTCATATGCAGCTTTGCACATGGGATTAATAAGATGCAAGATGCCATGAATCCCAGAGCCTGCAGGATTTTCCTTGCAGTCAGCCTGGTGCAATTTGCTAGTGCTCTGAAGTATTGAGTTAGTTGCCCCTGCTTCTCTGGCGTGAGGTAGGCCATCTGGGTGTTTGTGTCCAAGCTGGCACCCAGGAAAATTATCTTCCAAGAGGGTATTAGCCTTGATTTCTTTTTGTTGACTGTGTATCCCAGAGAGTTCAACAACATTATTACATAAGCCAGATGTTTCAGAAGAATGTGCTTGCTGTCCTCTTGGATCAGGCAGTCATACAAACAGGGGTATATTTGTATCCCTTGAAGTCTGCAGTAGGCAATTACTGATGCCAGGCATTTCGTGAATACTCTGGGCGCAGTAGATAAGCCAAAGGGCAATGCAGAGAATTGATAATGGGTTGAACCTGCAAGAAATCTGAGGTATCTTCTGCAATTTTGTCTGATTGGGACATGCAGGTATGCCTCCTTGAGATCCAATGTTACCAGCCAAGACTCCTTGCCCAGCATGGGAAGAAGTTGCTGTAGAGTGAGCATCTTGAATTTTGGTACGAGTAGAAATGTGTTTAGGATGGATAGGTCCAAAATAGGTCTCTAATCTTTTCCCTTCCTTGGTACCAGGAATACCCTGGAATAAAAACCTTGACCTTGTTCGTGCGTAGGTACCTCTTGAATAGCTTTCATGTCTATGAGATCTGTAATTTGCCTTTGTGCCTCTGCCCTTTGATTGTGTGGCAGGTTTGGCATGTCTCTCATTTTTGGAAGGGTGTGAAAATGGAATCTGTAGCCTGTTTATAACGTCCAGGATCCATTTGTCTTTTGTGACAATATGCCAATTTTTTGAAAATAATGCCAGCTTTCCTCCTAAGGGGGCTGCCATTTGAGTCTTGCTTGGCATGCAAAGGGGAAAGTCATTGGGCTTGCTTTCTGAATGATTGCGAGTTATCCTCACCACCTCTGTGTAGGAGCTTGCCACTGTCTGCCTCTAAACGATCCTTGGGATTGTCCTCTGCCCCTCGGGCGCCTGTATCTGCCTCTTTGGGGTCTGTCCGTGGCTGGAAAGGACCAATTTTTGGAAGGCCAATTTCTACTGAAACGTGGGGGTTGTACCTGTAGAAAATCTTTCACAGTTTGCAATGATTTAGCCTTTTCCTCCATTTTCCTTAATACCTCCCTCAGCATTAGCACCAAATAATACATCATTTTGACGAGGGGCATCTAGTAATTTAGCTTTGACATGATCAGGCAATGTTTGTTCTGTGAGCCAGGCATGTCTACGTATGACTGATCCTGTAACAGCAGCTCTACATGAGGCCTCTAGAGCATCAAAACCACATTGTAAGGTATGCTTACCCACTTGTTCTGCACTATGCATCAAATCCTGCAACTCCTTCAAGTCTGGTTGTTCAGGTTGTGACATTTTACTTTTCAATTGTGATATCAAAAACTGTTGGTATTTTAGCTATGGAACTGCCAGTTTAAGGCCCTCATGGTTAAGGTAGCTGAGGTATATACCTTTTTTCCCCACCTTTCTAAGGATCTGGAATCTCTCTCAGAAGGTAATGGATTTTTAGCAGTGGAGGCCTTAATTCCCTTGGGGCCCTGTGAGATGGTTTCTGGGTCAGCAGCATGGCTTTTGTATAGAAATTGGTGTGAGTCAGGAACCCTGTAGTACCTGTCAGGCTTAACTGGGGCTGGAGGCAGAGAGTCCGGGTTAAGGCAGGCCTCAGAGTAAACATCATCTAGGATGTCCAAGACAGGAGGTATAGCCAGAGGCCTGTGCTGAGGTAATAAAAGAAATTCCCTAAGCCTTTTCTTGGAATCTGAATAATCTTGGCCTTCCCAGTGGAAGTGTTCCCTTAAGGTATGCAAAGTTTCCCCAAATGAGTAATCCTCTGGGGGGGATACATAAGGAATGGACTCCTCCGCATCAGAGTCTTCAAAAGGGGAGTAAGAATGTTCCTGATCATCAGAGTGCTCTGAAATACTGGAGCCCTGATCAGAGGAGGGGGATTCTTCCTCCACTCTGGGCCTTTGTCGGTGGGGTTGAGAACCCCTGATAAGAGTAATTAAATCCTCAGCCATTTTCAGCATCTGTTTTTTAGGCATGGGGCCTGGAGATGGGCCCTGTGTAGCTTGTCTCTTAGACTGCATGGCTGCTTTAGACTTAGTGAAAGCCTTGATGGAGAAAGGAGAGGAAGGTCTGAAGACACCTTGAGTGGGGGTAGACCCGTCCACATTTAGAGGTTCAACGCCAAGAGTGGTTTCGGTATCTGTAGTCGGGGTGTGGGCCGAGGAGCCTGCGACCTCGGGCACAGGAGGCACCGCCAAAGAAGTGTCGTCGGTAGTCAGGGGCTTCGTAGGCGCCTCGCTGAAAACCGGACCACGTGTAGTCGGCTTTGGCGTGGTGTCGGTAGAGGCCGCGGACCTCGTGTGTCGGTCCTTATCTTTGCGTTTTTTTAGACAAAACTGGAGTCGGAGTATCCGACGACATAATATAGTTAAATGTTTTTCCAAAATAATGCTGGGCGAACTCCGCCCGACTCTTAATGGTGCGTTTGTTGAATGTAGCACAAAAGCGACAGACAGAGACGTCGTGGTCTGGGCCTAAACAAGGTATACAGAGGGAATGGAAATCCTTATGCGGTATTTGCTTCCCACATGAAATACAATTATTAACTTTGTCTGACATCGGTCTGAGGCAAGAAAAGTTTCCCCAACGGGGTACTTAGCTTTCAAGAAGACTTCGGTTTCAAAATTTTCGTAATCTCAGGAGCTGGCCGACCATCACTTGCGAACTGCTTCTGCTTCGGGCACCACGCGGCAAGAAAGACTGAAGAAAATGGCGTTGGCTGGTTCCTTTATACCCCTGTCGCACTGACATCAGGGAAGAAGCGACGACAACCGACGCCGGACATAGACTTTGGAATTCGGCTGACCGAGGACCCGCCTGACGGCAGGAGAACCCATCTGTTATGACTGCAGCTGTATGCACGATGAACATCTGTATCATGTTAAATAAACCACAGCAACCAACAGCAACCAATATTGCAAAAACCACAGCAACAGCAATCCAGCAATTCCAAGGAAGGAAATTTATTCAGCAAGCAGTAAAAAAAAAAAAATCTCCAGCCAAAAAAAAAAAAAAAAGCCTACATCAAATGAAAAAAAAGACTCAATATATTTATATATGCATATATTTAATATAATAAATAAAATAAATATTACAATATTATTACATAATTTTAAAATAAAGTACAAAAAACACTCATTTATACAAAACTTTCCAAAAAAATTCCTTTGATTTAAAAAAACAGGATACATTAATAAAAAATTTTAAAATCAAAAAAATTTATTTATCTGTATCATGTTCTTTGTGTTTTACTGTTGCAGTCATCACACTTGGGTTGATTCCCAAAGCTGAAGAAAGGGTGGAGGCAGTGAAGAAGAATTGCGACTGGCTAGTATGACCTGCAGGACTGCTTTTGTAAAACCCACCCTGGATTTGGAAAAGATAGGCACGTGGTAATGCTTGATGAAGGCGTGTACAGAACTTCATGTGGCAGCTTCCAGAATGTTCCTGGTAGGGACTCCCCTGAGGAATGCTGTAGAGGTAGACGTTGCCCTAGTGGAATGTGTTCTGACCCCCTGAGGGGTTGGTTACCCATGGCATTTGTAGCAGAAATGAATACAGTGTGCTATCCATTTGGAAATTGTTTTGAAATGGCCTTGCCCTCTGCCCCTGGTGCAAAACTGACTAGTAACTGGTCAGATTTCCTGAAGAGCTTTAGTCCTATCAAGGTAGAATCTGAGCTGTCTGTGCACATCCAAGGAATGCAGAATCCTTTCCCCTTTATTTTGAGGATTAGGGAAGAAGGTTGGCAAATGGATAGATTGGTTGAGAGCCACACTGGACACCACTTTAAGCATAAACGAAGGGTTAGTCCTGAGGGAGACCCTGTCAGCATGAAAAATAATGAAGGGTTCCACAGCCATAAGTGCTTGTAGCTCAGACACTCTTCTAGCTGAAGTGATGGCCAGAAGCAAGGCAGTTTTCCAAGAGAGGAATTTTAACTCTTCTGACGCTGCAGGCTCAAAGGGGGGGTAAGCATGGTATTTTTCAGTACAAAGTTAAGGTCCCAAGCAGGGGTGGGTGCTCTCCTTGGTGGCCTTGTTTGCCCCTCTCAAGAACTGTCTGATGAGACGGTGAGAGAAGAGAGGCGGCTCAGTGTTGTAATGAGCCGAGATAGCAGAGGCATGGATCTTAATTGGAGAAGGATAGGACTCTCTGGAGTAGATCTGATAGGTAATCCAGGATTAGAGGTAAGGAAGGCAGTGCTGTGTCCTCTCCTTTAGATTGGATCCAGGAACAATACCTTTTCCACTTATCAGCATAGGATTTCCTTGTACTGGATTCTTCTGGCTTCAAGAATGACATCCAGCACCTGCTTGCTAAGGCTGGTCACTGGGGGAGAATTCAAGGAATAAGCCAGGCTACAAGATTCAGGGTTTGCAGTTACGGATGCAAGATCTGTTCCCCCCCCCTGCTGAGTGAGGAGGGGTGCGATCTGTGCTTGGTGTCTGGGTGGCACCGGTGAAAGTCTGCACAGTAGTAGGTACCAGTGCTGGCGTGGCCAGTCCGCGGCAATTAGGATTGTCCTTGGTCTGTCGTGTCTTATCTTGAGCAATATTTTTGGTGAAGAGGCAGAGGGGGAATTGCATAGATTGAGAGGTTTTCCCACTGGAAAGATAGGGCATCCACTTTCCAGGCCCTGCTGTGAGCTGTCCTGGTGTAGAATTTCCTGAGCTGATGACTGCAGAGGGAGGCAAAGAGGTCCACCTCTGGGGTCCCCCATTTCTGGATTAGAAGGCTGAAGGTGCTGGGTTCTAATTGCCACAATTGTGGGTCTAGGAGATTTCTGCTTATGTAGTCTGCCAGAGAGTTTCGTTTGCCTGGCAGGAACTGAGCTTGCAGATGAATATGCATGTCCAAGGCCATGGTCCACAGGGCCATGGTAAGCCTGCAGAGTGGGTTCCCCCCCCTGCTTGTTGATGTACCACATAACTGTGGTGTTGTCTGATTTTATAAGCAGGGGTCCTAGTGAAAGTAGGGAGCTGAAATGTGAGGTGTCAGAGCGTGCTGAACAGCTAGCATCTCGTTTTGGTAGATGTGCAGATGAATTTGACTTGGGTTCCAGAGGCCCTGAATGCACTTGTCATCCAGGTGTGCCCCCCAGGCATAGTTTGATGCACCCATGATTAGGGTCTGGCCGGCATGGGGTTGAGTAAAGGGAAGTCCCTTGTTGTGGTTGCATGCTGCTGCCTGCCAAAGAAACTGTCCTTAGACAAGGTAAGATAGGTATGATGGTTTCCAGGTCCTGAGAATGTTGGCACCAAAGACTTAAGTAGCAATGGAGTTTCCTCATATGCAGTCTGGCATATAGAATTAGGAGGATGCAGAAGGCCATGAACCCTAGGGCCTGCAGGATTTTCCTTGCGGATAGCGAGGTTCTAGTGGCCATTTGAGTGAAGTAGTCTGTCAGATAGGCTTGTTTTTCTGGAGTAAGGAATGCCATCTGGGATGCTGTGTCCAAGCTTGCTCCCAGGATTACAATCTTTTGACTGGGGACTAGTTTTGATTTCATTTCGTTGATAGTGTACCCCAGGGAGGTTAGAAGGTTCTTTACAAATGTCAGGTGCTGCAACAGCTTTTCCTGACTGTCTGTCTGAATCAGGCAATCGTCCAAATACGGGTAAATTTGAATTTTTCTCGGTCTGCAATAGGCAATGGCTGGAGTCAGGCATTTTGTGACTACTCTGGGAGCATTGGATAAGCCAAAGGGAAGTGCAGAGAACTGATAATGTATAGATCCTGCCATGAAACGTAGGTACTTCCAGCATGAGTCCCTGATAGGGATGTGCAGAGAGGCTTCTTAGGGTGGCTAACCAGGCATCTTTGGACAGCATAGGAAGAAGCTGCTGAAGGGTGAGCATTTTGAATTTTGGTACCACCAGGAAGGTATTTAGAATGGAAAGATCTAGGATTGGGCGCCAAATGCCTTCATTTCTGGGTACCAGGAAAAGTCTGGAATAGAACCCTTGACCTGTGTGTTCTACAGGAAAAGGATGAATTGCCCTTATGGAGAGCAGGGACTGAACTTGGTTTTTGCCTCTGCCCACTAGTTTGGAGGAAGGTCTGGGAACCCTTTTGGGGTTGGCAGTGAGTGGAAGTAAAATTTGTACCCCTGAGATACAATGTTGAGGACCCATCAAGTCTTTGGTGATGGAGGTCCAGTTTTTGCATGATGGGCAAGTTTTCCTCCTAGGGGCACGAGCTGTTGGGCAGAGGTGAGGAGTGGATTTCAGAAGTCATTGTGAATTCTTTCCGTAAGGGGTGGCTTAGCACTCCCTGTTTTTGAAGTGGGGGCACTCCATTGCTTAGATCTCTACATACCCTGAGACTATAGTCTGGAAGGTCCGTTACCCCTGGGGTCTAGTTTGAGATGGCATTGAGGGGGCTGAAAAGGACCAATGTTTTGAAGGGCAATGCCTACTGAATCTAGGAGGCTGCACTTGCAAGACATCTTTGACTGTCTGCATAGATTTAGCTTTTTCTTCCATCGCTTTTAGAACATCTTCTGCTTTGGTGCCAAACAGATTGTCCTTGTTAAATTAGCGTCTAGTAATTTTGATTTGACATGGTCTGGCAAGGTTTGTTTCTTAAGCCAAGCATGCCTCTCAGTACAGAACCAGTGACTGCTGCCCTGCAAGATGCTTCTAGGACATCAAAGCCACACTGCAAAGTATGCTTGCTGACTTGGCTTGTAGAATGCATAAGCTCTTGTAATTCTTTATTTTCTGCACAGTCTGTAAAGGTAGCTAATTTTTGCTTAGTAAGTTCCATAATATGTTGCAAGTATTTCAGCATGTGAAACTGGCAACTGAATGCCGTAATGGCGAGAGTTGCAGAGGTGTATACTTTTTTTTACCCCAAAGCTAGGGAATCCCTGTCTGAAGGGGTGGGATTCTTAGCTGTAGTTGCTTTTATACCTTTAGGCCCCTGTGAAATGACCTCTGGGTCAGCAGTAGGATTTCCGAAAATAAATTTGTGAGCATCAGGGACTCTGTAGTACCTATGTAGTTTCCCTGGAGCAGGTGGTAAAGTATCAGGAGTAAGACTGGATTCCATAAAGACATCATCCAGAACTGGAGGTATTGCTAAAGGTCTATGTTGTGGTAAATACAAAAATTCTCTGAGTCTCTTTTTGGACTGAGAATAGTCTTGGCATTCACAGCGGAAATGCTCACTTAAAGTATGCAGGGTTTCACCAAAAGAAAAACCCTCTGGAGGGGAAGTAGAGGGAATGGATTCCTCTGCATCTAAATCCTCATAAGCAGATTAAGGCATGTCTTCATATTCAGAAACCTCAGAGTTGGACTCTGTCTATTAGAACTGCTGGGGACAGGTCTCTTTCTCTTAGCAGGGGAAGGCTGGCTTCTGCATAATCAGGTCTTCTGCCATTGTAAGCATTTGATGGTGTGGCAAGGAAGCAGGTGCTTGAGTTTGGGTTGTCGGTTTTTTAGGCGTAGCTTGTACTCTTGACCATAGAAACTCTGTAGTTTTAGTCTGAAGTGAAGACGCTAAAGAAGTCGGTTTGTGTTAAATATCGGAAGTGCGAAAAAATTCCTCAAAAGACTGTGTGTACAACAGCTCCAGACCCATCCAATTACGAGACATCCACAGGTTCCGTAGTCAAAGAAGAGTCTTGTGGCATACCGGACTCTGAACGGGTCTCGGTAGTGGCCTGCGAATCCATCGAAGTGGGCATCAGAGGCTGTGAAAGTGCCTCACTGAGTACCGGCGGACTGGAGACTAGCTTAACGGAAACATCAACAGTTTTGGACCTGTGCAGTCTGTCTTTATCCTTATGTTTTTTCAGAAGATCGGTAGTCAGATGGGTTACCGAAGCCATTTCGGAATACGGAGATCGAGCGTGAAAGTATTTAGCAACAATAAGGGCCCAACAATGAATAGTTCGGGCATTGAACAAAGCACAAAACCAACAGAGAGATACGCCGTGGTCTGGGCCTAAACAGGTGACGCAGTAAGAATGGAAATATCGGTGTGGTATTTGCTTTCCATAGGCGAGACAATTGTTAACTTTTTCTGACATCGGTTAGAGCAAGAAAAAAGGATCCCCAAAGAACAGTTGTGTACACTTACCATAAATGTAGATGTTAAAGAGTATTCACTGTTGCAGTCATCACATCTGGGTTATCTGCTTGCAGCTAGCTCTCAGTCGGCCTGAACACCAGTGTCTTTGGAGTTCTGTGTCGAATGTGATCGCTTCTTCCATCACATCAGGTTGACAAGGGTATAAAACATGCAGCCGACGGCATTGCATCAGTTTTTCTTGCCCCAGATGTCAGGAGCCCCCAAAATAAGAAGCAATTACATGGAGTGGAACACCCCCAGCAAAAAGCAAATACCAATGTTATAAGATATGGCCAAACAAAAAGAATAGGTAGAAGCAGAGAGAAGTCAGGGGCTGGAGGGAGGGTAACCAGGACTGCAACAGTGAATACACTTGAACATCTACATTTATGGTAAGTGTACACAACTGTACTATTTTCTTCGTGTTTCACTGTTGTAGTCATCACATTTGGGTTGATTCCCAAAGCTGAGGATGGGTGGAGGCAGTCAAGAAGCATTAGGGCTGGCATGCAGGCCCTGTAAGACTGCTGTGGAAAATCCAGCTCTGGATTTAGAAAAGATAGGCAAGTCATAATGCTTAGTGAAAGTGTATACAGAGCTCCAGGTGCAGCTTCCAGGATGTCCCTGGTAGGGACTCCCCTGAGAAATGTTGTAGAGGTTGATGTAGCCCTAGTGGAATGTGTTCTGATCACACGTGGGGGTCGGTTTCCCATGGTGTTTGTAGCAGAAGTGGATGCAGTGTTCTATCCATTTAGAAATGGTTTGCTTTGAAATGGCCTTGTCCTCTGCCCCTGAAGCAAAGCTGACTAGCAGCTGGTCAGATTTTCTGAAAGGTTTAGTCCAGTCCAGACAGAACCTAAGCTGCCTGTGCATGTCCAGGGAGTGCAGGATCCTTTCCCCATTATTCTGAGGATTAGGGAAACAAGTTGGCAAATTAATGGATTGGTTTAAAGCCACACACTAAATACCACCTTGGGCATAAATGATGGGTTAGTCCTGAGGGAAACCCTGCCAGCATGGAAGATAATGCAATTCAGACACTCTTCTTGCTGAAGTGATGGCTAGAAGTAAAGCGGTTTTCCAGGAGAGGAATTTTAACTCTGCTGTAGCAGCAGGCTCAAAGGGTGGAAGCATGAGCTTTTCCAATACAAAGTTAAGTTCCCAGGCTGGAGTGGGAGTTCTCCTGGTGGTCTTAAATTTTTGGCTCCTCTCAGGAACGGTTTGACCAGAGAATGAGAGAAGAGGGGTGGGCTCAGTATTATAATGAGCTGAGATGGCAGAGGCATGAATCTTAATTGAATAGGAGGACAGGCCTTTGTGGAGCATTTCTGTTAAGTAATCTAGTATATGAGGTAAGATGGGCACAGTTGTGTCCATTTCCTGAGACTGGCTCCAAGAACAGTACCTTTCCCACTTTTCTGAAACTGATTTTCTAGTACTAGGCCTCCTTGCCTCAAGGATCACATCCAGCACCTGTTTACTGAGGGTTGCTGGTGATGAGTTCAGGGGATGAGCCAGGCTGCTAGGTTCAGGGTCTGTAGCTGAGGATGCAAAATCTAGCCCTCCTGCTGGGACAAGCAGGGAAGGGGTCTGAGGCAGGTGCCATGATGGCACTACTGTAACACTGCGCAAAAGTGGGCACCAGTACTGGCGTGGCCAGTCTGGTGCAATCAGGACTGTCCTTAGTTTGTCCTGTTTGATCTTTAGTAGAACTTTCGAGAGGAGGGGCAGAGGGGGAAAGGCATAGACTGAGGTTTTCCCATATAAAGGACAGGGCATCCACTTTCCATGCTTGGCTGTGGGAGTTCTGGTGCAATATTTGCTCAACTGATAGTTCTAAGGGGAAGCAAAGAGGTCCACCTCTGGTGCCCCCACCTGTGTTATCAGAAGCTTGAATATTTTGGGTCCCAGTTTCCAGTCGTGCGGGTCCATTATATTTCTGCTCAAGTTGTCTGCCAGTGAATGTAGTTTGCCTGGCAGGAATTGAGCTTGCAGGTGCATTTGACTGCTCAAGGCTGTGTTCCACAGAGCCATGGCTAATCTGCAGAGTGGGTAGGAATGGGTTCCCCCCTGCTTGTTTATGTACCACATAACTGTGGTGTTGTCTGTCTATCAATAGTTGCCATGGAAGAATAAAGTATTTGAAGGCTGTCAGAACATTCTGTACAGCTAAAGTACAGTTTTGTACCTACCACAAATGTAGATGTTAGAGTGTTCACACTGCTGCAGTCATCACACTTGGGTTATCCTGCCGTCAGGCGGTCCCGCAGTCGGCCAGAGTTCCAAAGTCTTGGTCTGGCGTCGGTTGCTGTCACTTCTTCCCTGACGTCAGTGCGCCAGGGGTTATAAGAGGCATCCAACGCAATTTTCTTCATTTTTTCTTGCCCCAGATGTCAGGTGCCCCCAAGTAGGTAGGCAATACATATTGCTAATAAAACATGTAAAAGGAATAAAAGGAATACCTTCAGTTACAAGCAAATACACCACAAAGGTTGCACAGGATAGAAAAGGTATAGAAAAGTTCAGCTAGGATGGAGAGAGGATAACCTGGACTGCAGCAGTGTGAACACTCGAACATCTACATTTATGGTAGGTACAAAACTGTACTATGCTCATTGTGTTACACTGCTGCAGTCATCACACTTAGGTTGAATCCCAAAGCTAAGGATAGTTGGTGGAACTAAATATGGTTTGGAGAGGCTAATAGACCCTGCAGAACTGCAGTGGCAAAGCCAGCTCTGGTTTTAGAGTATAGAGGTAAGTGGTAGTGCTTCGAGAAGGTGTGCACTGAACTCCAAGTTGCAGCCTCCAAAATATCCTTGGTTGGTACCCCTCTGAGGAAGGCTGTTGATGTTGCTGTAGCCCTGGTGGAATGGGGACTAATGTTACCAGGTACAGGTTTCCCATGGTGTGTGTAGCAGAAACGGATACAATGTCCTATCCATTTTGAAATGGTCTGTTTTGAGATGGCCTTTCCTTGTGATCCTGCAGCATAGGATACAAAGAGCTGGTCAGATTTTCTGAAAGCCTTAGTTTTATCCAAGTAGTAACGTAATTGCCTGTGAATGTCCAAAGAGTGTAGGAGCCTTTCCCCTTTGTTTTGGGGGTTTGGATAAAAGGTGGGCAAATGAATGGTTTGCTTTAGGGCCACGCTGGATACCACCTTTGGCATAAAGGAAGAGTTAGTTCGTAAAGCGACTCTGTCTTGATGAAAAATGATGAAAGGTTCCACTGCCATTAGGGCCTGTAGCTCAGACTCTTTGCGCTGAAGTTATTGCTAGCAGCAGGGCAGTTTTCCATGATAGAAACTGTAGATCAGCTGTAAAAGCTGGTTCAAAGGGTGGTAGTGTAAGTTTTTCCAAAACAAAATTGAGATCCCAAGTTGGTGATCTCTGGGGAGGTCTTAAGTTCTTAGCCCCTCTGAGGAACTGTCTTAGTAATGGATGTGAAAATATAGGAGGATCCGTGTTGTGTTGAGCTAAAATAGCTGAGGCGTGGATCTTAATAGATGAAAAAGAAAGTCCTTTGTGCAACATCTCAGTTAAATATTGAAGAATCTGAGGAATATTTGGGACAAGGGGATTTTGGCCTTTAGCCTGGTTCCACGCGCAGAATCTTTTCAATTTGTCTGAATAGGCTTTCCTGGTGCTGGGCCTCCTGGCCTCCAGAATGACATCCATCACAGCTTTAGAGAGAAGTGTTGACTGGTTGTTTAGGTAATTTGCCATGCAGCCAGATTTAGTCATGAGCTGGTTGTGTAGAATCTGATTGTTTTGCAGAGCAGGTGAGGAATTGGAGGTAAAATCCATGGAGGGCCTTGAGCCATGTTCCTTAGTATTGGATACCAGTGTTGGCGTGGCCAGTCTGGAGCAATGAGTATCATTTGTGGCCTCTCTAATCTGGCTTTCAGCAGCACCATTGCCAGCAGAGGCAGTGGAGGAAAGGCATACACTGTCAATGTTTTCCAACTGAATGAGAGGGCGTCCACTTTCCAAGCTAGTGTGTGGTATGTCCTTGTGCAGAATTTCCGTAGTTTGGTAGTTTTGGGGGGAAGCAAACAGATCCACGTCTGGGCTCCCCCATTTTTGAGTTATCATTGCGAATACCTGTGGATCTAGTTTCCACTCGTGAGGATCTATGATGTTTCTGCTTAGATCGTCTGCCAATGTGTTTTTCTTTCCTGGCAGGAATTGTGCTTGTAGTTGAACTTGGTAGGTCAGTGCTGTGTTCCACAAGGTCATTGCTTGCCTGCATAGGGGGGTAGGAATGTGTGCCCCCTTGCTTATGTACCACATCACTGTGGCGTTGTCCGTCTTTATTAGGAGTTGTCCTGGATTGTAGGAGGTCCTTGAAAGCTGTTAGGGCATTCTGTACAGCTAGCATCTCTTTTTGATTGATATGTAGATGCCTTTGATCTGCAGACCATTTGCCCTGAATACATTGTCCTACCATTTGTGCTCCCCAGGCATAATCCGATGCATCTGTTATAGTTTGCCTGGCTGGGGGTAAGGCAAAAGGCTGACCCTTGTTGAGGTGACATGCCTGAGGCCACCATAGAAACTCCTGTTGAAGGCAGGGAATGAGTGGAATTATTGTTTCCAAGCTGTGGCTGTGTTGAGTCCATACACTTTTTAGGTACCATTATAATTTCCTCATATGCAGTTTTGCAAATGGTATTAGTAGTATGCAAGATGCCATGAATCCCAAGGCCTGCAGAATTTTTCTTGCAGGTAGTTGGGTCTTTGTTGCCATCATTTTGAAGTATTGAGTCAGTTTGTCCTTGCTTGTCTGGCATGAGATAAGCCATCTGGGCCGTTGTATTTAAGCTGGCACCCAGGAATATTATGTCTTGTGAGGGCACTAGTTTTGACTTCTTTTCGTTTACTGTGTACCCCAGGCAACTTAATAGGTTTTTGACAAACGCCAGATGCTTTAAAAGAATGTCCTTGTTTTCTGCTTGAATAAGGCAGTCGTCCAGCTATGGATATATTTGGATTCCTCTTTGTCTGCAGTATGCAATTACTGGTGCCAGGCATTTTGTGGAGACCCTGGGCGCAGTGCAGAGAATTGGTAATGGGTTGAACCTGCTATAAATCTGAGGTATCTTCTGCAATTTTGTCTAATATGGACATGCAGGTATGCCTCCTTGAGGTCCAACGTTACTAGCCAAGCCTTCTTGCCCAGCATGGGAGGCTGCTGCTGTAGTGTTAGCATCTTGAATTTGGGTACTTCCAGATATGTGTTTAGAATTGAGAGGTCCAGAATGGGTCTCCAGGCTTTGTCCTTTCGGGGAACTAGAAAGAGTCTTGAGTAAAATCCTTGTCCTTGCTCGCATGTTGGGACCTTTTGAATGGCTCTCATGTCCATGAGAGCTGATTTTTGCTTTTGAGCCTCTGCCCATTGATTTGGTGGCAGGTTTGGCATTCCTTTTATCCTTGGTAAAGTGTGAAAGTGGAATCTGTATCCTTGAGATACAATATTTAGTACCCATTTGTCTTTTGTGATGCTGTGCCAGTTGTCTGCAAAAAGTGCTAGTTTTCCTCCCAAGGGAGCTGCCAAGAGGGATTTGCTTGGCAGTCTGAGGGGTAAGTCATTGTGTTTGTCTTCTGATAGTTTGAGACCTGTCTTCTCCTTTTTGGGTTGTGGCACCCCATTGTCGAGGCTGATAAGAGCCTTGTGACTGACCTCGGCCCCTTGGGCATCTGTATTTGCCCCTCTGTAGTCTGGCAGAAGCTGGAAAGGACCAGTTTTTGGTTGGCCAATTTCTGCTGAAACGAGGGGGTTGAACCTGTAAAAAATCCTTGACCGCCTGCATAGATTTTGCCTTATCCTCCATTTTCTTTAAAACCTCTTCTGCTTTTACACCAAATAAAACATCCTGCTGTAAAGGTGCATCCAACAACTTTGCTTTAACATGATCAGGTAAAGTTTGTTCTTTTAACCAAGCATGCCTACGTATGACAGACCCTGTCACTGCTGCTCTACAAGAAGCCTCCAATGAATCAAATCCACATTGCAAAGTACGTTTTCCCACTTGTTCAGCTGCATGCAGCAAATCTTGCATTTCCTTGTAATCAGGCTGTTCTGTATGTGTGATCATTTTCTTTGTTTCAATTGAGACATCAAATATTGTTGATATTTCAGCATGTGAAACTGGCAATTTAAGGCCCTCATAGCTAGAGTAGCTGAGGTATATACTTTCTTTCCCCATCTGTCTAGTGCTCTAGAATCCCTTTCAGAGGGTACAGGATTTTTAGCAATAGAGGCCTTAACCCCTTTGGGACCCTGGGAAATGGTTTCTGGGTCAGCAACAGGGCTTTTATATAGGAATTTGTGTGAGTCAGGGACTCTGTAGTATCTGTCTGGTTTGGCTGGTGCAGGAGGTAGTGAATCTGGGTTAAGGCTAGATTCTGAATAATCATCATCCACAATGTCTAACATGGGTGGAATAGCAAGTGGTCTGTGCTGGGGTAGTAAAAGGAAAGTACAGTTTTGTACCTACCATAAATGTAGATGTTAGAGTGTATATACTGCTGCAGTCATCACACTTGGGTTATCCTGCCGTCAGGCGGTCCCGCAGTCGTCCGAATCCCAAAGTCCTGGTCCAGCGTCAGTTATCGTCGCTTCTTCCCTGACGTCAGTGCGACAGGGAGATAAAAGAGGCAGCAGACGCCATTTTCTTCAGTTTTTCTTGCCCCAGATGTCAGGTGCCCCCAACTAGGAAGGCAATACAAATAACTATGCAAAAATACCTTAGCAGATAAACAATAGTACTAGCTGTTAGCAAATACACCATATAGACATGCATCCAATAGACTGATGTACATGGAGTTATAACTAACACCCTGGTATGTAGAGGGGATGGTGGGAGGGTAACCTGGACTGCAGCAGTATATACACTCGAACATCTACATTTATGGTAGGTACAAAACTGTACTATTTTCATGTTATACTGCTGCAGTCATCACACTTGAGTTGAATCCCAAAGCTATGGATGGGTGGCTGGTAATAAACTAGGTTAGGTGAAGCTAGGATGCCCTGCAGAACTGCAGTGGCAAAACCAGCTCTGGTTTTTGAGTATACTGGAAGGTGGTAGTGCTTGGTAAAGGTGTGCACTGAACTCCAAGTAGCTGCCTCCAGAATGTCCTGGGTTGGAACCCCCCTGAGAAATGCTGCTGAGGTTGCTGTAGCCCTGGTAGAATGGGACCTAATATTAACAGGCACTGCTTTCCCATGGTGCGAGTAGCAAAAGCGGATACAATGTGCTATCCATTTGGAGATGGTCTGTTTTGAAATAGCCTTTCCTTGTGAACTTGCAGCATAGGATACAAAGAGTTGGTCAGTTTTTCTGAAGGTCTTTGTCTTATCCAAATAGTAACGTAGCTGTCTGTGAATGTCCAAAGAGTGAAGGAGTCTTTCTCCTTTATTCTGGGGGTTTGGATACAAGGTGGGTAAATGAATGGTCTGATTCAAAGCCACACTGGATACTACCTTTGGCATAAAGATAGGGTTAGTTCGTAGAGAGACTCTGTCCTGATGGAAAATGATGAAAGGTTCCACTGCCATAAGTGCCTGTAGTTCTGAGGCCCTGCGTGCTGAGGTGATAGCAAGCAACAGAGCTGTTTTCCATGACAAGTATTGTAGTTCTGTGAGAAGGCTGGTTCGAAAGGAGGCAGTGTTAATTTTTCTAAAACGAAGTTGAGGTCCCAAGCTGGCATTGGGGGTTTTCTGGGGGGGTCTTATATTCTTCGCCCCTCTGAGAAACTGCCTTAGTAAAGGGTGTGAGAATATGGGAGGATCCGTATTATACTGAGCTGAAATGGCTGAAGCATGGATCTTAATGGATGAGAAAGAAAGGCCTTTGTGTAGCACCTCAGTTAAGTATTGCAGTATTTGAGGAATGTTTGGTATCCAAGGATTTTGGCCTTTAGCCTGGTTCCATGCACAAAATCTTTTCCATTTGTCGGAGTAAGTTTTTCTGGTGCCGGGCCTCCTAGCCTCCGAAATGACATTCAGGACGACCTTTGAGAGAAGTGTTGATTGATAATTCAAGGTATTCTCCATGCAGCTAAATTTAAAGTCCTGAGCTGATTGTGAAGGATCTGAGAGTTTTGCTGAGTCAACAGAAGTGGGAATTGAGGTAAGATCCATGGAGGGCTGTGAGTCAAGGTCCTTAGTAATGGGTACCAGTGCTGACGTGGCCAGTCCGGAGCAATGAGGATCATTTGTGGTCTCTCTGATCTGACTTTCAGTAATACCTTGGTCAAGAGAGGTAGTGGTGGGAAGGCATAGAGTGTCAATGCTGTCCAATTGAATGATAGGGAGTCCACTTTCCAGGCTGGGGAATGATGAGTCCTTGTGCAAAATTTCTGTAGTTGGCAATTGTTGGGGGAGGCAAATAGATCTATGTCTGGGCGGCCCCACCTTTGAGTTATCATTGAAATTACTTGTGGGTGTAGTCTCCACTCGTGAGGATCTGCCAAATTTCTGCTTAATTCGTCTGCCAATATGTTTTCCTTTCCTGGCAGGAATTGTGCTTGCAGTTGGCACTTGGTAAGTCAATGCTGTGTTCCACAAGGTCATTGCCCATCTGCATAAAGGGTAGGAGTGTGTTCCTCCCGGTTTGTTTATGTACCACATAACTGTGGTGTTGTCTGTCCTTATTAGTAGTTGTCCTGGATGCAAGAGGTCCTTGAAGGCTGTCAGTGCATTTTGCACAGCTAGCATCTCCTTTTGGTTGATGTGTAGATGCATTTGTTTTGCAGACCATTTGCTCTGTATGCACTGTCCTGCCATGTGTGCTCCCCAGGTGTAGTCTGAAGAGTCTGTTGTCATAGTTTGGTTTGCTGGAGGTAAGACAAAAGGAAGACCCTTGTTTATTTGACATGCTTGAGCCCACCATAGGAACTCTTTTTGAAGGTAAGGAATGAGAGGTATACTTGTTTCGAGGCTGTGCCTGTGTTGAGTCCATACACTTTTCAGGTACCATTGTAATTTCCTCATATGCAGCTTTGCATGTAGAATTAGTTGAATGCAGGATGCCATGAACCCCAATGCCTGCAGGATTTTCCTTGCAGTGAGCTAGGTAAAAGTTGCCGTCTTTTTGAAGTATTGAGTCAGTTGTTTTTTTTGTCTGGCGTGAGATAAGCCATATGGGCCGTTGTATTTAAGCTGGCACCCAGGAATATTGTGTCTTGTGAGGGTATTAGGTTTGACTTCTTTTTGTTTACTGTGTACACTAGGCAACTTAGCAGCTTTGTTACAAATGCCAGATGTTGCAATAGAATGGCCCTGCTGTCCGCTTGGATCAGGCAGTCGTCCAGATATGGATAAATTTGTATTCCTCGTTGTCTGCAGTATGCAATTACTGATGCCAGGCATTTCGTAAATACTCTGGGCGCAGTAGATAAGCCAAAGGGCAATGCAGAGAATTGATAATGCGTTGTACCTGCCAAAAATCTGAGGTAACTTCTGCAATCTTGTCTGATAGGGACATGCAGGTATGCCTCTGAGGTCCAACGTTACCAGCCAAGACTCCTTGCCCAGCATCGGAAGAAGCTGCTGTAGTGTGAGCATTTTGAATTTGGGTACCTCCAGATATGTGTTTAGAATTGAGAGGTCTAAAATGGGTCTCCAGGCTTTGTCCTTTCTTGGTACTAGAAATAGTCTTGAGTAAAAACCTTGACCTTGCTCCTTTGTAGGTACCTTTTGAATTGCTTTCATATCCATGAGAGCTGAAATTTGCATTTGTGTCTCTGCCCATTGGTTTGGAGGCAGATTTGGCATGCCTCTCATCCGTGGTAAAGTGTGAAAATGAAATTTGTAGCCTCGGGTAATAATATCCAGAACCCATTTGTCCTTTGTTATGATGCGCTAATTTTGTGGAAATAGAAACAGTTTTCCTCCCAAAGGTGCTGCCAGGGCAACTTTGCTTGGCAGGTGAAGAGGGAAGTAATTGTGTTTGTTTCCTGGAGGGTTGAGATCTTTCGTCTCCACCTCTGAGTTGTTGTATGCAACTGTCTAGGCCTGAAAGAACCTTGTGGCTGGCCTCTGCCCCTTGGGCGTCTGTACCTACCCCTTTGGGGTCTGTCTGATGCAGGAAAGGACCAGTTTTTTGATGGCCAGTTTCTGCTGAAATGAGGAGGTTGTACCTGTAAAAAATCTTTAACTGTCTGCATAGATTTTGCCTTTTCTTCCATTTTCTTTAAAACTTCCTCTGCTTTGACACCAAATAACACATCTTTCTGCAATGGAGCATCCAATAACTTTGCTTTGACATGTTCTGGTAAGGCTTGCTCTTTTAGCCAAGCATATCTACGTATTACAGATCCTGTGACAGCTGCTCTACATGAGGCTTCCAATGAAACAAAACCACACTATAAGGTATGCTTTCCCACCTGTTCTGCTGCATGCAGCAAATCCTGCATCTCTTTGAAATCAGGTTGATCTGTCTGAGGGATCATTTTCTGCTTTAACTGTGTAATCAAGTACTGCTGGTGTTTTAGCATGTGGAATTGGCAGTTTAAGGCCCTCAGGGCCAAAGTGGCAGACACATACACTTTCTTCCCCCATCTTTCTAATGCTCTGGAATCTCTTTCAGAAGGTAGGGGATTCTTAGCAGTAGAGGCCTTAACCCCTTTGGGACCCTGGGAAATGGTTTTGGGGTCTGCAACAGGGCTTTTATATAGAAACTTATGAGAATCCGGAACTCGGTAGTATCTGTCTGGTTTAGCTGGTGCAGGAGGTAAGGAATCTGGGTTTAGACTAGATTCAGTGTAAACATCATCCAAAATGTCTAAAACTGAAGGAATTGCAAGGGGTCTATGCTGTGGGAGAAGAAACTCACGGTGTCTTTTCTTAGAGTCAGAGTAATAGGTTCATAGGTTCATACTAGGCTATCTGCCCGAGGGCATTTACAAGCCTAGCCCATAGTTTTGTGGCTTACGCCACCCCTTTAGTATGGGGAACTATACCCATTATTTTGCTGTGCCTCTGTTGAGCAGTGACACTGAGGTAATCCCTGGGGTATATCTGCGATCTCCCATCCATTGGTCAAGATTTCTCTTGAACAAGGCCAGCGAGGTGCTCTGCCTCACATATACCGGGATTTTATTCCACAGCATAGGGAGTCTTTGGGTGATGAATCTATCCCTCCAGCACGTCCTATTAATAGCCGTGTCGAGGTTTGAGTCTCCCGCCCTTGTGGCTCTGACGGATCTAGATTTTTTGAGGTGAAGCATATTCATCAAATCTGGGTTTGACATGGCCTTGTATGTTAGTCAAAGGTCACCTCTGAGCAAGCGTGGCGACTGAATAGAGCTGGAGTTCTTTCAGTCGGGCAGCATAGGACAGATGTTTGAGACCCTTTATCCTTTTGGTGAGGAACTTTTGTGGCCTCTCCAGCTGCTGCAAGTGTCGGGTCAGATACATTCCGAATGAGGCATTGTACTCAATCATTGGTCTGATGAGTGATGAGTATAGGGAGACTATGACCTCCCTTGATCTAGATGAGAATCCCTTCATGATAAGGTGGGCAATGTAGAAGGTCTTCCTAACTACTTTAGCTACATGGGTGTCGAATGACAGACTACTATCAACCTGGGTCCCCAGGTCCCTGATAACTTCTTCTGTGCTCAGTGGATTGCCACCTATTTGGTAGCTAGGGGTAACCTTGTTTTTCCCGAAGTGGAAGTGTTCCCTCATGATGTGTAAAGTTTCCCCAAAAGAGTAGTCTTCAAGGGGGGAGACGGAGGGAATGGACTCTTCAGCATCTGAGTCTTCATAAGGAGGGAAGAATAATCCTGGTCCTCAGAGTTAGCTGAGGAAATGGATGCTTGGTCAGAGGAAGGATAATCTTCCTCCAGTCTAGGCCTTTTGTCAGGAGGGGGTTGTGAACCCTTGATAAGGGTAATTAAATCCTCGGCCATCTTAAGCATCTGTTTTTTAGGCATAGGGGCCTGTGGGGGTGTCTGTGTACCCGGTTTCCTAACTTTTAAGGGGGCTTTAAGTTTAGCATAAGACTTAATAGAGATAGTTGTCAGTTTGAAGACACCCTCAGAAACCGAAGGCTTGTCCAAAATCTCTGGATCACCGTCAGGGTTGGCGTCTGAGGGGTGAGATGGAACCAGGTCCGGAGGCCCAGCTGATTCGGTCTGGGAGGCCATCAGACTTTCTAACTCAGTGGTAGTCAGGGGCTGCGTAGGCGCCTCGCTGAAAACCGGAGAACTGGCGGCAGGCCTTGCTGAGGCCTCGGTATCTGGTCTTGGCCTTGGTTGCCTGTCCTTATCCTTGCATTTTTTAATCATTGCTGATGTCGGTTGCTCCGACGACATGCTACAGTTAAATTTTCTGCCAAAATAATGTCGGGCGAAATCTGCCCGACATTTGATTGTACGCTTGTTGAACCTAGCACAAAACCGACAACCAGAGACGTCGTGGTCTGGGCCTAGGCAAGGAATACAATAAGAATGAAAATCCTTATGAGGTATTTGCTTCCCACAAGAAATGCAATTATTAACTTTGTCTGACATCGGTCTGAGGCAAGAAAAATTTCCCCAACGGGGTACTTGGCTTTAGAGAAGACTTCGGGCTGAAATTCGATTCGAAAATCTCAGGAGCTGGCCGACCGGCACTTGCGAACTGCTTCTGCTTCGGGCACCGCGTGGCAAGAAAGACTGGAGAAAATGGCATCGGCTGCCTCTTTTATCCCCCTGTCGCACTGACGTCAGGGAAGAAGTGACGACAACTGACGCCGGACCAGGACTTTGGGATTCGGCTGACTGCGGGACCGCCTGACGGCAGGATAACCCAAGTGTGATGACTGCAGCAGTATAACACGAACATCTCTCAGAGCCTTTTCTGAGAATCAGAGTAATCCTGGCCTTCCCAGTGGAAATGTTCCCTCATGGTATGTAAAGTTTCCCCAGAAGAGTAGTCTTCTGGGGGAGATGCTGAAGGGATAGACTCTTCTGCATCAGAGTCTTCATAAGGGGTAAAAGAATATTCCTGCTCCTCAGAAGAATCTGAAGAGATTGAAACCTGGTCAGAGGAAGCGTAGTCCTCCTCCTGTCTAGGCCTGTTATCAGGCGGGTGATGGGAACCCCTGATAAGGGTAATTAAATCTTCAGCCATCTTAAGCATTTGTTTCTTAGGAATGGGGCCTTGTACTGGAGACTGCTGTACAGTCTTCTTTGTTTTTAAAGGGGTTTTCAGCTTTGCATATGATTTAATAGTGAGTGTAGTCAGTCTGAAGACACCTTCTGCAACTGAAGTCGTCTTAACTGCACCGGAATCTCCTTCAACCATGGAGTCGGAAGGGCCTAAGGGTAAAGGTTGTGGAGGCCTAGCAATCTCCGCTTGGGAATCGGATGCCGCCTGGGGTTCTAAATCAGCGGTCGTCAGGGGCTGCGTAGGCGCCTCACTGAAAACCGGAGAAAGTACAGTTTTGTACCTACCATAAATGTAGATGTCCGACAGATATGCAACTGCAGTCCTGACATATGGGTTGTCCTGTCTCAGGCAGCCCTTCGGTCGGCCGGATTCCAAAGTCTGGGTCCAGCGTCGGCTGATGTCGCCTCTTCCCCGACGTCAGAGCGGCTGGGGTATAAAAGCATCAGCCGACGCCATCTTCTTCAGTGTTTCTTGCCCCAGATGCCAGGTGCCCTCCAAGGAAGGCTGAATTTAGAGAAAGGATAAAATGCCAGAAATGCACAACAGTAATAAACAGATACACCATAAATGCTATCCCCAGCTAATTAGAAAAAGGGGGAGTGGACCCAAAAAAGATAATTACAGAGGGGTAGGAGGGAGGGAAAACCTGACTGTAGTTGCATATCTATCGGACATCTACATTTATGGTAGGTACAAAACTGTACTATGTCCTTCAAGAATGCAACTGCAGTCCTGACATATGGGTTGAATACCATAGCCAAGCTGGGGGTGGTAGGATCTAAGATAAGGATGGTGTAGCTAAAATGCCCTGCAGGACTGCAGAAGCAAAGCCTGCTCGGGATCTGGAATATAAAGGCAGGTTGTAATGCTTGGAAAAAGTATGCACGGAGCTCCATGTAGCAGCTTCTAGAATGACCTTTGTAGCCACCCCTCTTAAAAAGCCTGTGGAGGTGGCTGTAGCTCTGGTGGAATGTGGCCTGATATTGGCTGGCATACCTTTTCCATGGAAAGAGTAGCAGAATCTGATGCAGTTTCCAATCCATTTTGAAATTGTTTGTTTGGAAATTGCCTTCCCTTGTACTCCAGGTGCGTAAGCTACAAATAGTTGGTCAGACTTTCTGTTGGCCTTTGTTCTATCCAAGTAATAGCGCAACTGTCTGTGTATGTCCAAAGTGTGCAGAAGCTTTTCTCCTTTATTTTGAGGATTGGGAAAGAAAGTAGGCAGGTGAATTGCTTGATTTAGAGAAAAGTACAGTTTTGTACCTACCATAAATGTAGATGTTCGAAGATCCACATTACTGCAGTCCTTACACTTGGGTAGTCCGCTGTCCTCGGTCGGCCCGAATATCAAAGTATAAGGCTGACGTCGGTCAAGGCGCATTTGACTGACATCAGGACGTCAGGGTACAAATGCGCATGACCGACGTCATATCCTCAGTCTTTTCTTGCCCCAGATGTCAGAAGACCCTAAAAATAAAGGTCAAAACCAAAAGACAGCAAACAAACAACCAACCACCCTTGCACTAATGATATGTACAATATACACAATATATACAAAATTTACAACCCAACCCACACAACCACCTCTAACTACAGAGGGGACGGAGGGTAATTGGACTGCAGCAATGTGGATCTTCGAACATCTACATTTATGGTAGGTACAAAACTGTACTATGTTCTTCATCTCACATTGCTGCAGTCCTTACACTTGGGTAGAATCCCAAAGCAGAGGTAAGGGAGGATGGCCAAATTATAAGGAAGCAGGAGCTGCCAAAATGCCCTGCAAAACAGCAGTGGCAAAACCAGCCCTGGATTTTGAATAAAGTGGTAGGTGATAATGCCTAGAGAAAGTATGCACTGAACTCCAAGTAGCTGCCTCCAAAATATCTTTGGTTGCTACCCCCCTCAAAAAAGCTGTCGAAGTGGCAGTAGCCCTAGTGGAATGAGGCCTAATCCCAGCTGGAATCTCCTTGCCATGATGGGAGTAACAGAAAGAAATGCAAAACCCAATCCACTTAGAAATAGTTTGTTTTGACACAGGCTTGCCCTGAGAACTCAAAGCAAAAGAAACAAACAACTGCTGAGACTGCCTGAACCCTTTAGTTCTGTCCAAATAATATCGCAACTGCCTGTGTACATCTAAAGTGTGCAAAATCTTTTCCCCTTTATTTTATGGATTTGCATAAAAAGTAGGCAAATGAATAGTTTGGTTTAAAGCCACACTAGAAACCACTTTAGGCATAAAGGAAGGATTAGTACGTAAAGATACCCTATCCTTATGGAAAATTAAGAAGGGCTCAACCGCCATAAGGGCCTGCAATTCAGAAACCCTTCTTGCAGAGGTAATGGCCAACAAAAAAGCAGTCTTCCATGATAAATATTTCAACTCAGTAGTAGCTGCAGGCTCAAAAGGTTGTAGAGTGAGTTTCTCCAACACAAAATTGAGATC
The DNA here is from genome assembly GCF_019279795.1 of Protopterus annectens. Taxonomy (NCBI): domain Eukaryota; kingdom Metazoa; phylum Chordata; order Ceratodontiformes; family Protopteridae; genus Protopterus; species Protopterus annectens. Next base: position 1,038,737,844 of record NC_056741.1, read on the forward strand.
CCAAGCAGGAGTAGGAGCTCTACGTGGGGGTCTTATATTCTTTGCCCCTCTAAGAAATTGCTTGAACAAAGGATGAGAAAACAATGGTGGGTCACAGTCATAGTGAGCTGAAATTGCTGCAGCATGAACCTTAATAGAAGAGAAGGACAAACCTTTGTCCAGTAACTCAGTAAGATATTGAAGAGCCACACTTAAATTAGGCTCAGAAACATCAAAATCCTTTGCTGTACTCCAAAATAAAAATCTCTTCCATTTATCTGTGTACACTTTCCTTGTACTAGGCCTTCTAGCTTCCAAAATCACATTCAAAACTTGTTGTGGAAGTTGAGACCCTCTATGGTTCAAAACAGAATATGCCAGGCTGTTAGGTGAAGAGAGTGAAGTTTGACATTGAGCAAATGATTGTCCTCCTGGGACAACAGGTGTGGAATCGAAGGCAAAGGCCATGGAGGCTTCCATACCAGACTTCTCAGTAGTGGGTACCAGTGCTGTCGAGGCCAATCTGGAGCTATTAAAATCATCCTTGGCTTGTCCTGTCTGACTTTTAGAAGTACCTTTGGGAGGAGAGGCAGAGGCGGAAAGGCATACACATGAAGATTGCTCCAACTGAAAGAAAGAGCATCCACTTTCCAAGCTGTGGGATGAAACCTTTTCGTGCAAAACTTTGGCAGCTGATGGTTTAGTGGAGAAGCGAACAGATCTATGTCTGGAGTTCCCCATGACACTGTCAATTTCTGAAATACATGAGGATCCAATTTCCACTCGTGGGGATCCATAATTCGCCTGCTCAACACATCTGCTAAGGAGTTCTGTGCTCCCGGCAGAAACCTTGCCTGAAGATTGAGCTGTAAACTGAGAGCAGTCTCCCACAAAATCATTGCTTGCCTGCATAGAGGATAAGAATGTGTTCCCCCTTGCTTGTTGATGTACCACATGACAGTTGTGTTGTCTGTTAGAATCAACACCTGCCCTGGAAGAAGTAAATCCTTGAAAGCTATTAATGCACACTGGACTGCTAACATCTCCTTCAAGTTGATATGTAGATGTTGTAGTCTGGCAGGCCACTTGTCTTGTATCCACTTTCCATTCAGATGAGCTCCCCAAGCTTTGTCTGAGGCATCTGTCGTTAAAACCTGACTCGCCTCTGGCTGGATCACAGAGAGTCCCTTGTTTAGGTGACATTCCTGAGCCCACCACAAAAATTCCTTTTGAATGCAAGGTATTATTTGAATGACAGTGTCCAAATCCTGGCAGTGCTGTGTCCATACATTTTTGAGATACCATTGCAGCTTCCTCATATGCAGTTTGGCATTGGGAAGCACCAGAATACAAGATGCCATGAACCCTAAGGCTTGAAGGACTGTCCTTGCAGTCAGCCCGGACTGATGAGATAGTTGAAGGAAGTAAAGGGAAAGATTCTTTTGTTTGTCCGGGGTCAAAAAGGCCATCTGGGATGCTGTATTCAGTCTTACACCCAGAAAGCACATGTCCTGAGAGGGTACTGGACTGGACTTTATTTCGTTCACAGAATACCCCAGGCATCTTAGCACTGCTATCACATATTCCAAATGATGAAGAAGCTCGTCCCTTTCTTGAGCCAGAATCAGGCAATCGTCCAAATAAGGATAGATCTGTATTCCTTTTAGCCTGAAGAAAGCTATCACTGGAGCCAGAACTTTCGTGAACACTCTGGGCGCAGTAGATAAGCCAAAGGGCAATGCAGAGAACTGATAGTGAGAAGCCCCAGTCCGAAAACGCAGATACTTCCTGCAACTTAGTCTGATAGGAACATGAAGGTAAGCCTCCTTGAGATCCAAAGTTACCATCCAATGGTCTTTGCCCAGCAGAGGTAAAAGCTGTTGTAACGTCAACATTTTGAACTTGGGAATGTCCAGATAAGTGTTGAGGATAGATAAATCCAAAATTGGTCTCCACGTGTTCCCCTTCTTTGGTACTAGGAACAGGCGAGAATAAAATCCTAGGCCCACTTCTGGCATAGGGACCGGCTGTATGGCCCCTATTTGGAGTAACAGAGAAATTTGCTTGTGTGCCTCTATTCTTTGTTGAGGAGGAACGTCTGGCATGCCTTTGAAAGGAGGCAAGGTATGGAAATAAAACCTGTAACCGTGGTGTATGATATCCAATACCCATCTGTCTTGGGTAATTAAACTCCAATTTTCTTTGAAAAGTGCCAACCTTCCCCCCAAAGGTGCTGCCAGACGAGAAGGCTCTGGCAGCTGAAAAGGTAGGTCATTGGGTCTGTTTACGAAAGGACTGACCCCTGCCCTCACCCAAGACTGTGCAGGAGAACTCCCTGTTCTAGGGCTGAAAGAGCCCTGAGCTCTGCCCCTACCACGTCTAGATCTACCCCTAGACTGGGAATCATAAGAAGGATACGTCCACCCCTTAGTAGGCCAATTTCTACTAAACTTTGGAGGCTGAACCTGCAAAAAATCTTTAACAGTCTGCATAGACTTAGCCTTGTCTTCCATTTTCTTTAAAACTGCTTCAACAGGAGAACCAAACAACACATCAGATTGTAAAGGAGCATCTAAAATCCTTGTTTTAACATGGTCAGATAAATTTTGATCCCTCAGCCAGGCGTGCCTGCGAAGAACTGACCCAGTGGCAGCCACCCTAGACGAGGCCTGTACAGCATCAAAACCACATTGCAAAGAATGCTTACCCACCTGTTCAGAAACATGTACTAAATCTTGTAACTCTTTACAATCAATACCTTCCGCCAGAGCATCAACCTTAGACTTCAATTGTGAAAGAAGATAGTTTTGGTATTTCAACATGTGAAACTGGCAATTCAAAGCCCTCATAGCTAGAGTGGAAGAAGTATAAACTTTCTTTCCCCATCTATCCAAAGCCCTGGCCTCTTTATCTGCAGGAACCGGATTCTTGACAACAGAAGCCTTAACACCTTTAGGCCCCTGGCTAACAGTTTCTGGGTCTGCCCTAGGACTCTTAAAAAGATACTTATGAGCTTCAGGCACCCTGTAATACCTATCCGGTTTAACAGGAGCAGGAGGCAAAGAATCAGGATTAAGAGAAGCTTCTGAAAAAACATCTTCCACTACATCCAAAACAGGAGGTATAGCCAAAGGCCTATGCTGGGGTAAAAATAAAAATTCCCTAAGCCTTTTCCTGGAATCAGAGAAATCCTGACCTTCCCACTTAAAATGCTCCCTCATGGAATGAAGAGTTTCTGAAAAAGAAAAATCCTCAGGAGGAGAAGCAGAAGGAGTAGAATCATCCACATCAGAATCAGAATAAGGAGAATACTCCTGCAAGTCTTCAGCCGAAGACTCAAACATCCGAAGCCTGCTCAAAACTCCCTAGCTCAGGCTCCACCCTAGGCCTCTTATCAGGAGGGGGTAAAGAACCCCTAATCAAAGTAATCAAATCTTCTGCCATTTTAAGCATATGCTTCTTGGGCACAGTTCCTGAAGAACTAGGGGTAACACCAACAGAAGCTAAACCTGGCCTGCCTCTGGGAGAAGCCTTGGAAACCGAAGGAGAGGGCCTAACCACCCTAGGCAGTGAGGGGAGTATAGTAACCTGAGAAGCCCCATCAGCCTGACCTGCCTCCTGAGAGGCCACATCTTGTAATAACAAAGTCTCACCCTGGGGTCCCAAAGAAACCTCCGGTAAAACTACCGGCTCCACCGACGTCTCTAAAGAACCGGTGTCCGGTACAGACGGTTCCTCCAGCCTAGGCTTAACTGCTTTGTCCTTGCGCTTCTAAGAAGAAGCGGGCGTCGGAGCATCCGACGGCATTTTATAATTGCACCGCTTCCCAAAGACTAACCTGGCACAATCTAGTCTTCTCTTAATAGTGCGCTTGTTGAATCTAGCACAAGAGCGACACCCAACAACGTCGTGCTCAGGCCCTAAACAAGGAATACACAAAGTATGGTAGTCTCTATGCGGTATCTGTTTCCCACAAGAAATACAATTATTTACTTTTTCTGACATCCGGTAAATCACTGAGGCAAGAAAAAAAACAAAATATTCCCCAACGGGGTACTTAGCCAACTTTGACTCGGTCTGAAACTCCGAAACCGAACAATTTCAGAACGCCAACCGGCACTTGCAACGCTGCTTCTGCATCGGACCATGCGGCAAAAAAGACTGAGGATATGACGTCGGTCATGCGCATTTGTACCCTGACGTCCTGATGTCAGTCAAATGCGCCTTGACCGACGTCAGCCTTATACTTTGATATTCGGGCCGACCGAGGACAGCGGACTACCCAAGTGTAAGGACTGCAGCAATGTGAGATGAAGAACATCCCTGGATATCACTTTTGGCATGAATGAAGGATTGGTTCTTAAAGAGACTCTGTCATGATGGAAAATGAGAAATGGAGGTACTGCCATGAGGGCCTGCATCTCCGAGACTCTTCTTGATGAAGTAATTGCCAACAGGAAAACTGTTTTCCAGGAGAGAAATTGCAATTCTGAAGATGCTGCTGGCTCAAAAGGAGGAAGAGTTAATTTTTCCAAGACGAAATTGAGGTCCCATGCAGGCACTGGTGGTTTTCTTGGAGGTTTGATATTCTTTATCCCCCTTAGAAACTGTCTTAGCAAAGGATGTGAAAACACAGGTGGATCACAGTTGTATTTTGCTGAAATTGTTGAAGCGTGTATTTTTATAGAAGAATATGAAAAGGCCATTGTGAAGCATTTCTGCCAAGTATTCTAGAATCTGTGGGATGTTCATTACTGATGCATCCTGACCCTTGTTGGCATTCCAGATGTTGAACCTCTTCCATTTGGCTAAATAAGTTTTTCTGGTGGAAGGCCTGCGTGCTTCCAGTAGGATCTCTTGAACTTTTTTGGAGAGAGATATGGGGAGAAGTCATGTAACCCTCCAAGCTGTCAGTTGTAATGTTTGCAGGTCTGGATGAACAGTCCTGTAATTGTGCTGAGTTATAAGCAGAGGCCATAGAGGCAGGGGCCACGGCTTGGTGCGAGTTATGCTCCTTAGTAATGGGTACCAGTGCTGTCTTGGCTAGTCTGGAGCTATCAAAATGCCTTTCGGTTGTTCTGCTTTGATCTTCAGTAACACCTCGGTCATTAATGGTAGAGGCGGGAATGCATAGATTGCTGGAGAATTCCAGCTGAAAGAGAGAGCATCTATTCTCCAGGCTTGAGGATGGTGTGTCCTTGAGCAGAACTTTTTCAGATGATGATTGTGGTGTGAGGCAAAGAGGTCTATGTCCGGCCTTCCCCATGCATGAGTTATTTGTGAAAAAATGTCTGGATGCAACATCCATTCGTGGGGGTCCATAATGTTTCTGCTTAGACTGTCCGCCAGAATATTGTCCTTGCCTGGAACAAACTGGGATTGCAACTGTATGTTCAGTTTCAGGGACTTTTCCCAAAGAGTCATTGTTAGTCTGCAAAGGGGGTAAGAATGGGTGCCTCCCTGTTTATGTACCACATAACAGTGGTGTTGTCTGTCTTTATTAGCAGATGACCTTGTTGAAGAAATTTTCCGAAGGCCTCGATTGCATGAATCACTGCCAGCATCTCTTTTTGATTGATGTGCAGATGCAATTCCCAGGGAGCCCACTGCCCTTGAATACATCCGTCTTCCATGTGCCCCCCCCATCAATGATCTGAGGCGTCTGTTGTAATGGTTTGGCTTGCTTGAGGTTTGTTGAATGGCATGCCTTTGTTTAGCTGGCTTGCTTGTGCCCACCACAAAAATTCCTTTTGTAGACATGGAATGAGTGGAATAATTGCTTCTAAGTTGTGGCTGTGTTGAGACCATAGACTTTTTAGGTACCATTGTAGTTTTCTCATGTGTAGTCTTGCCAGTGGAATCAGGAGAATGCAAGATGCCATGAAACCCAGGGCCTGCAGGATTTTCCTTGCAGTCATCTGGGTGTGCTCTGCTAGGCTTTTGAAATAATCTGGTAATTGTTCTTGTTTTCCTTCTGTGAGGAAAGCCATTTGTGAATTTGTGTCCAGTTTGGCTCCTAGAAAAATTATTTGTTGGGATGGCAGTAGTCTTGATTTTTGAATGTTGACAGTGTATCCCAAAGCCTGTAGTAAGTGAATGACATAGTCCAAGTTTCTTATCAAAGCTTGCTGGCTGTCCGCTTGTATAAGGCAGTCGTCCAGATAAGGGTATATTTGTATCCCCTAAAGTCTGCAATGTGCAATTACTGATGCCAGGCATTTCGTGAATACTCTGGGCGCAGTAGATGAGCCAAAAGGCAATGCTGAGAATTGATAATGCTCTGACCCTGCAAGAAAGCTGAGGTACCTTCTGCAGCTGTGTCTGATTGGGACATGCAGGTATGCCTCCTTGAGGTCCAGAGTAACCAGCCAAGACCCCTTGCCCAGCATGGGAAGAAGTTGCTGTAACGTCAGCATTTTGAATTTTGGCACAATGAGAAAAGTGTTTAGAGTGGACAAGTCCAGTATAGGTCTCCATTGCTTTTCTTTTCTTGGAACAAGGAACAGTCTTGAGTAGAATCCCTGGCCTTGTTCCTGAGGAGGAACCTTTTCTGTTGCTTTGATTTGTAGCAGCTTTGAAACTTGTATGAGTGCCTCAGCCCTTTGATTGTGTGGCAGGTTTGGCATGCCTTGTCTTGTTGGTAAGGTATGGAAGTGGAACCTGTAACCCTTGTCTATGTTCAAAATCCATCCGTCCTTTGTAAAAATGTGCCAATTTTTTGAAAATAAGGATAACTTTCCACCTAAAGGAGCTTCTCTTTGAGCCTTGGTCAACAGTGTCAAAGTCAAGTCATTGTGATTGTCTCTGTGGAGCAGAGGGAGTCCCTGCGCCACTTCTCTGATCAGTTGGTTGCCACTGGCGGCCCCTGTAGGAGCCTCGGTATTGCCCTATACCTCGAGCACGCCTGCTTTTTCCCCTTTGAAACTTGTCAGTGTCTGGAAAGGACCAATTCTTCGAAGGCCAATTCCTGCTGAACCTTGGTGGCTGAACCTGGAGGAAATCTTTGACTGTTTGTACTGATTTAGCCTTTTCCTCAATTGATTTCAACACACCCTGTGCATTAGCACCAAATAGCTTGTCTTTTTCCAGAGGTGCATCTAGAAGCTTTACTTTAACATGATCTGGCAATGACTGTTCTTTCAACCAAGCATGCCTACGTATGACGGCCCCTGTCATAGCTGCCCTACATGAAGCTTCCAATGCATCATAACCACACTGAAGAAAATGATTGCTAACCTGCTGAGTATTATGAACCAAATCCTGCAAAGCCTTTCTATCTAAAGGCTCAGGAGAGGCTAACTTTTTCTGCAAATCATCCATCAGAAAATCCTGATACTGAAACATATGAAAGACAGTTATGAGCCCTCATGGCAAGTGTGGTAGAGGTATAAACTTTCTTACCCCACCTCTCCAGGGACCTAGATTCCCTGTCTGCGGGCAAAGGATTCTTGGTCGTGGAAGTGGCCACTCCTTTGGGCCCCTGAGAAATAGTTTCTAGATCAACAGAGTGGGCCTTAAAGAGATGCTTATGAGTTTCAGGAACCCTGTAATATCTGTCTGGCTTGACAGGAGCAGGAGGGAGAGAATCAGGAGAAGTACTGGAGTCTGAGTACACATCATCCAATACATCCAACACTGGGGGAATAGCTAAAGGCCTGTGCTGGGGTAACTTAAGGTAGGTCCGAAGCCTTTTCCTGGAGTCGGAGAAATCCTGGCCCTACCACTGAAAATGCTCTCTCATGGAGTGGAGAATTTCCCCGAAAGAAATATCCTCAGGAGGAGAGGCAGAGGGAATGGATTCATCTGCATCAGAATCCTTGTAGGCCGGGAAGGGTTCTTCCTGGGAATCTGAAAGGCCTGACTCACCAGAGGCTTCATCTGAGGAAAGGGTATCTGTCTACTCAACCCTAGGCCTTTTGTCTGAAGGCGGCTGAGAACCTCTATCTGGATGAGCCTGAGAGCCCCTGATTAAAGATATTAGATCTGCAGCTAAAGTCATGATCTGTTTATCCGAAGTGGGAGTCTGTGAAAAAGATTTAGGAGGGTGAGACTTAGCCTGGCTGGCAGCCTTAGCATGTGTGTAGGCCTTGATGGACAGACACAGGAGGCCTAGCTGCCCCACGTGCTGGAGTAACTTTGTCCACCGGTATGGTGTCAGGCAAATCTAGGGCTTCGGTTTCAGGAGGAAAAACAACAACCAGCACCGGGAAAGCCTCCAGGACCGAAGTGTGCGGTAAAGCGGTGTCGTTGGCCTGGAGCGGTTGAATTAACGCCTCCGAAGAGACCGATGCACTCACGGTAGGCTTAGGCGTGGTGTCGGTGGAAGTCGCGGGCCGCGAAGGTCGGTTCTGGTCCTTCCGTTTTTTGGAAACGTGTCTTGTCGGAATTTCCGACGGCATGATATAGGAGTAATTTTCCCCAAAGAAGTCTTCAGCAAATTCTGCCCGGCGCCTAAGTGTGCGCTTATTGAAGCAAGCGCAGGCAGCACAGGCCAAGACGTCGTGGTCTGGGCCGAGGCAGGGAAGGCAGTAAGAATGGAAGTCCTTATGAGGTATTTGTTTACCACAAGACAAACAATTATTAACTTTTTCAGTTTTGTCTGACATCGGCTGAGGCAAGAAAAGGTTCCCCAATGGGGTACTTAGCTTTTTGATGACTTCGGTATCTGAAAACACAGGAGCTGGCCGACCGGCACTTGCGAAAGTACAGTTTTGTACCTACCATAAATGTAGATGTCAGATAGATATGCAACTGCAGTCATAACATATGGGTTGTCCTGCCTCAGACAGCCCTCGGTCGGCCGAATTCCAAAGTCTGGGTCCGGCGTCAGCTGGTGTCGCCTCCTCTCTGACGTCACAACGGCTGGAGTATAAAGGCATCGGCCGACGCCATCTTCTTCAGTGTTTCTTGCCCCAGATGCCAGGTGCCCTCCTACGAAGGCTAAATTTGGTAAATGGATAAACAATTCCAAACATGCACAACAGTAATAAACAGATACACCATATGAGATACCCCCAGCTAAAAGAAATAGGGGTAGTGGACCCATAAGGAAGGTTGCAGAGGGGTAGGAGGGTGGGAAAATCCGACTGCAGTTGCATATCTATCGGACATCTACATTTATGGTAGGTACAAAACTGTACTATGTCCTTCAAGAATGCAACTGCAGTCATAACATATGGGTTGAATACCATAGCCGAGCTGGGGGTGGATGGAACTAAGAAAGGGAAGGTGTAGCTAAAATCCCCTGCAGGACTGCCGAAGCAAAGCCTGCTCGGGACCTGGAGTATAAGGGCAGGTTGTAGTGCTTGGTAAATGTATGCACGGAGCTCCATGTAGCAGCCTCTAAAATGTCCTTTGTTGCCACTCCTCTTAGGAAAGCTGTGGATGTGGCTATAGCTCTGGTGGAATGTGGCCTAATATTGGCTGGCACACCTTTTCCATGAAAAGAATAGCAAAATCTGATGCAGTGTCCAATCCATTTTGAAATTGTTTGGAGATTGCTTTTCCTTGTGCTCCAGCAGCATAGGCTACAAACAGTTGGTCAGACTTTCTGGTGGCCTTAGTTCTGTCCAAGTAGTAGCGTAGTTGCCTGTGTATGTCCAAAGTATGCAGCAGTTTTTCCCCCCTATTTTGGGGATTGGGGAAGAAGGAAGGCAGGTGAATAGCTTGATTTAGAGACACCCTGGAAATAACTTTTGGCATGAATGTAGGATTGGTTCTTAGAGAAACTTTGTCCTGATGAAAAATGAGGAAGGGAGGTACTGCCATGAGTGCCTGTATCTCCGAGACTCTTCTTGCAGATGTGACTGCCAATAGGAAGACCGTTTTTCATGATAGAAATTGCATCTCTGAAGTTGCTGCTGGCTCAAAAGGAGGAAGAGTTAATTTTTCCAAAACGAAATTGAGGTCCCATGCAGGTACTGGCTGTTTTCTGGGAGGTTTGATATTCTTTATCCCTCTTAGGAACTGTCTTAGCAAAGGATGTGAAAACACTGGAGGGTCACAATTGTAATTTGCTGAGATTGCTGAGGCGTGAATCTTTATAGAAGAGTATGAGAGTCCAGTATGAAACATTTCTGCCAAGTATTCTAATATCTGAGGAATACTCAGTAAAGTTGTGTCCTGACCCCTGTTGGCACTCCAGATGCTGAATCTCTTCCACTTGGCTGAATAGGTTTTTCTGGTGGAAGGTCTGCGTGCTTCCAGTAAGATCTCGAACAGTTTTAGAAAGAGAGATAGATGGAGGAGTCATGGTAACCTCCAGGCTGTCAGATGCAATGTTTTCAGGTCTCTATGGACAGTCCTGTAGTTGTGTTGTGTTAGGAGCAGGGGCCATAGGGTCAGAGACCACGGCCTGGTCCGGGTTATGCTCAACAGCAATGGGTACCAGTGTTGCCTTGGCCAGTCTGGTGCTATCAAAATGCCTGTTGGTTGTTCTGCTTTGATCTTCAGTATCACCTTGGTCAACAGAGGTAGAGGAGGGAATGCAAAAATGTTTAGGGAATTCCAGCTGAAGGAGAGAGCATCCATTTTCCAGGCTAGAGGATGGTGGGCCTTGTGCAGAACTTTTCCAGGTGATGATTTAAGTGGGAAGCAAAGAGATCTACGTCCGGTCTTCCCCATGTCTTTGTTAGTTGTGAGAAAATGTGAGGATGCAGCATCCATTCATGTGGATCCAAGAAATTTCTGCTCAGCTTGTCCGCCAGTACATTGTCCTTGCCTGGCACAAACTGGGATTGCAAATCTATATTCAGACTCAGGGATTTTTCCCAGAGAAGCATTGTTAGTCTGCAGAGGGGATAAGAATGAGTGCCTCCCTGCTTGTTTATATACCACATGACAGTGGTGTTTGTCTGTCCTTATTAGCAAACGTCCTTGTTGTAGTGATTTTTCAAAAGTCTCGATTGCATGTATCACTGCCAACATCTCTTTTTGATTTATATGCAGATGTCTTTCCTTTGGTGTCCATAGACCTTGAATGCATCTGCCCTCCATATGCGCCCCCCATCCATGATCTGAGGTGTCTGTTGTAATCATTTGACCTGCTTGAGGTCTGTTGAAAGACATGCCTTTGTTTAACTGACTGGCTTGAGCCCACCACAGAAATTCCTTTTGCAGACATGGAATAAGTGGGATTACGTCCTCTAGGCTTTGGCTGTGTTGAGACCATAAGTTTTTTTAGATACCATTGCAGCTTTCTCATATGAAGTCTTGCCAAAGGTATCATAAGAATGCAAGATGCCATGAACCCCAGGGCCTGCAGGATTTTCCTTGCAGTCAGCTGGGAGAGTTTTGCTAGGCCTTTGAAGTACTCTGGTAACTGCTGCTGTTCTTCCTCTGTGAGGTAGGCCATTTGAGTTTCTGTGTCCAGTTTGGCTCCTAGGAAAATAATCTGTTGGGATGGCAGTAGTCTTGACTTCTGAATGTTGACTGTGTATCCCAAGGCCAGCAGTAGTTGCATGACATAGTCCAAGTTTGTTTTTAAGGTTTGTTTGTTGTCTGCTTGTACGAGGCAGTCGTCCAGGTAGGGGTATATTTGAATCCCCTGGAGTTTACAGTGTGCCACTACTGATGCCAGGCATTTTGTGAACACTCTGGGCGCAGTAGATAAGCCAAACGGCAATGCTGAGAATTGATAATGCTCTGTCCCTGCAAGAAATCTGAGGTATCTTCTGCAGCTTTGTCTGATTGGGACATGCAGGTATGCCTCCTTGAGGTCCAGAGTGACCAGCCAAGACCCCTTGCCCAGCATGGGAAGGAGTTGCTGCAGTGTCAGCATTTTGAACTTTGGCACAATGAGAAAAGTATTTAGAGTTGACAAGTCCAGTATAGGTCTCCATTTGTTTTCTTTTCTTGGAACAAGGAACAGTCTTGAATAAAATCCCTGGCATTGTTCCTGAGGAGGAACCCTTTCTATTGCTTTTATACTTAACAGCTTTGAAACTTGAGTGAGTGCCTCTGCCCTTTGATGATGTGGCAGGTTTGGCATGCCTTGTCTTATTGGTAAAGTATGGAAATGGAATCTGTAACCCGTGTCTATTAAATCCAGTTGTCCTTGGTTAACTCATTCCCTCCAGTAGAGCTCTTTTGAGTGTGTACCTTTAACTCCTAGTGGGCGTGGCTTCAGCATTTAAAAATTGAAGTTATCACCTTACATTTTTAACAAATACCCATTGACAGAGGTCATATATCAATACAATTGTGTTTGCCATCATGTATGCTTCAAGAAAAAAATTTCCGATACTTTGTATGTAACATGGTTTTGGAATTATTAATGCAAATATGAACAGACAATATCTGATGCCTAGAGGAGCAGTAGGGTGTAACTGCAGAAATGCCTGGAGACGTCACTCGGCTGTAATGAGATATGCCAGTTTTTTGAGAATAAGGATAATTTTCCGCCCAAAGGTGCTTCTCTTTGAGCCTTTGTAGGCGGTATGAAAGTCAAGTCATTGTGATTGTCCTTGTGGTGTAGCTGGGCTGTCAGCGCCACTTCTTTGATTTGGAGGTTGCCATTGGCGGCCCCTGTAGGATCCTCGGTATTGCCCTCTACCTCGGGCACGCCTGCTTTTTCCCCTTTGAAACTTGTCAGAGCCTGGGAAGCACCAATTCTTTGAAGGCCAGTTTCTGCTGAATCTGGGTGGCTGAACCTGAAGGAAATCCTTGACTGTCTGCACTGACTTAGCTTTTTCCTCAATGGATTTCAACACATCTTGTGCATTAGCACCAAAAAGCTTCTGTTTTTCCAGAGGTGTATCCAGCAACTTTACTTTAACATGGTCAGGCAAAGACTGATCTTTTAACCAAGCATGTCTACGTATCACAGCCCCAGTCATAGCTGCCCTACATGAAGCTTCCAATGCATCATAACCACACTGAAGAAAATGGTTGTTAACCTGCTGAGTGTTATGTATGTGATCCTGCAGTGCCTTTCTATCAATAGGCTCAGGAGAGGCTAACTTTTTCTGTAAATCATCCAATAAAAAATCCTGGTACTGAAACATGTGAAAAAGGTAGTTGAGTGACCTCATGGCTAGGGTGGTATAAGTATAAACTTTTTTACCCCATCTCTCCAGGGACCTAGCTTCCCTGTCCGCTGGCAGTGGATTTTTGGCAGTGGAAGTAGCAACTCCCTTGGGGCCCTGTGAAATAGTTTCTAGATCCACAGAGTGGGCCTTAAAGAGATGCTTGAGAGTGTCAGGGACCCTATAATATCTGTCTGGCTTGACAGGAGCAGGGGGGAGAGAATCAGGGTTAGCACTAGAGTCAGAGAAAACATCATCCAAAACATCCATAACTGGTGGAATGGCTAAAGGTCTGTGCTGGGGAAGCTTGAGGAAGGTACGTAGCCTTTTCCTGGAATCAGAGAATTCCTGACCCTGCCATTTAAAATGTTCCCTCATAGAATGCAGGACTTCACCAAACGAAAAATCCTCTGGAGGGGAGGCAGAGGGAATAGATTCCTCAGCATCAGAGTCCTCGTAGGCCTGGGAGGATTCCTCTTGAGTATCAGAATGCTCAGAATCCCCAGAGGCTTCATCTGAAGAGAGGTTGTCAGCCTGCTCAGTTCTGGGCCTTTTCTCTGTAGGTGGCTGAAAACCTCTGTCTGGATGAGACTGAGACCCCCTGATAAGAGAAATAAGATCTGCAGCAAGAGACATGATCTGTTTATCAGAAGGGGCCTGAGCAGCAGGTTTAGGATGGGCCTTGGCCTGGCTGGCGGCCTTAGCACGTGCAAAGGCCTTGATGGATATAGATACAGGAGGCCTTGCAGCCCCACGTGCAGGAGTAACCTTGTCTACAGAAATGGTGTCGGGTAGATCCAGAACTTCGGTTTCCGGGGGAAAATCAACAACCGGCACCGGAGAGATCTCAGAGACCAAAGGTCGTGTTAACGCTGTGTCATCTGCCTGGAGCGGTTGAATTACCGCTTCCGAAGGGACCGAAACACTAGCGGAGGGTTTAGGAGTAGCTTCGGTAGTGGATGCGGGCCGAGGATGTCGGTCCCGGTCCTTGCGTTTTTTGGCAGATTGAGTTGTCGGTTGATCCGATGGCATGATATACGCGAAAGATTTGCCGAAAAAGTCCTCGGCAAATTCTGCCCGGCGCCTGAGAGTGCGCTTATTAAAGCAAGCACAGGCAGCACAGGCCGAGACGTCGTGGTCTGGGCCCAGGCAAGGAAGGCAGTAAGAATGAAAGTCCTTATGAGGTATTTGTTTACCACAAGACAAACAATTATTAACTTTCTCAATTTGTTCTGACATCGGCTGAGGCAAGAAAAAATGTTCCCCAACGGGATACTTGGCTTTTAGATGACTTCGGTACTGAAAACACAGGAGCTGACCGACCGGCACTTGCGAACTGCTTCTGCTTCGGGCACCGCGCGGCAAGACAGACAGAAGAAGATGGCGTCGGCTGATGCTTTTATACCCCAGCCGCTCTGACGTCAGGGAAGAGGCAACATCAGCCGACGCCAAACCCAGACTTTGGAATCCGGCCGACCGAAGGGCTGCCTGAGGCAGGACAACCCATATGTCAGGACTGCAGTTGCATTCTTGAAGGACATCCGGCGACTGGCCTAGCTGAGGCCTCGGAGTCTGGTTTGGGTCTTTGCTGCCTGTCTTTACCTTTGCATTTTTTATGCATTCCAGTCGTCGGTTGCTCCGACGGCATGGTATAATTAAATTTCCTACCAAAATAATGTCAGGCGAAATCAAACAGACGTTTAATAGTACGTTTGTTAAACCTAGCACAAAACCGACAACCTGTGACATCGTGGTCTGGGCCTAGGCAAGGAATGCAATAAAAATGAAAGTCCTTATGAGGTATTTGCTTCCCACAAGAAATGCAACTGTTAACTTTTTCTGACATCGGACTGAGGCAAGAAAAGGTTCTCCAACGGGGCACTTAGCTTTATTGAAGACTTCGGTCTGAAATTCGATTTGAATATCTCAGGAGTCGGCCGACTGGCACTTGTGAACTGCTTTGGACACCGCGCGGCAAGAAAGACTGAAGAAAATGGCGTTGGATGCCTCTTATATACCCCTGGCGCACTGATGTCAGGGAAGAAGCAACAGCAACCGACGCCGTACCAAGACTTTGGAACTCTGGCCAACTGTGGGACCGCCTGACGGCAGGATAACCCAAGTGTGATGACTGCCGCAGTGTAACACGATGAACATCATTTTTTTGACTGATATGCAGGTGCATTTGCTTTGGGCTCCATTTGCCTTGAATGCATTGTCCTGCCATGCGAGCCCCCCATGCATAGTCTGATGCATCTGTTAGGGTTTGGGTGGCAGGGGCTTGAGTGAAAGGGGTCCCTTGTTGTGGTAGCAGGCCTCTGCCAACCAACGGAATTCTGTCCTTGGGCAAGGAATGATAGGAATCATCGTTTCCAGGTCCTGAGAAAGTTGACACCAGAAACTTTTTAAGTACCACTGAAGTTTCCTTATATGCAACCTTGCATATGGAATTAGTAGAATGCAAGAGTCCATGAACCCTAGGGCTTCCAGTATTTTTCTTGAAGATACCTGGGTTTTGGTGGCCAGTAGATTGAAGTAGTTTGTCAAATAAATTTGTTTTTCTAGAGTGAGGAATGCCATCTCGGAAAGTGTGTTCAAGCTTGCTCCCAGGAATACAATCTGTTAGCTGGGTACCAGATGTGATTTCTTTTCGCTGATGGTGTACCCCAGTGAAGTCAGAAGTCTCTTTACAAATGTCAGGTGCTGTAGTAGCAATTCCAGACTGTCCGCCTGAATCAGGCAATTGTCCAAGTATGGGTAAATTTGAATTTTTCTCTGCCTACAATATGCAATGGCTGGAACTAGGCATTTTGTGAATACACTGGGCGCAGCAGATAAGCCAAAGGGAAGTGCACAGAACTGATAGTGCAAACAGCCTGCTCTGAAACGTAGCTATTTCCTGCAAGTTTCCCTTAAGGGGATGTGCAGATAAGCTTCTTTTAAGTCTAGGGTGGCTAGCCAGGAGTCCTTGGCTAGCACAGAAAGCAGCTGGAGAGTAATCATTTTGAATTTTGGAACTACCAGAAAGGTGTTGAGAAGAGACCAATCCAGGATAGGGTGCCAAGAGTTTTCTTTTCTGGGTACCAGAAACAGTCTGGAATAAAAACCTTGTCCCCTTTGCTCTGCTGGGACAGGCTGAATAGCCTTGATACGGAGAAGAGAAAGTACTTGCTTTTGGGCCTCTGCCCACTGGTTTGGGGGGAGGTCTGGCCATCCGTTTGGGGTTGGCAGTGAGTGGAAAGTACAGTTGTGTAAACTTACCATAAATGTAGATGTTAGAGTGTATTCACTGTTGCAGTCATTACATTTGGGTAGAATCCCAAAGCTATGGTTGGGAGGATGGAATTATACAGCATTAGGAGCAGCTATAAAGCCCTGCAGGACAGCAGTGGCAAAGCCTGCTCTGGGTTTAAAGAGAGGTAAATGGTTATGCTTGGTGAACGTATGAACTGCGCTCCAGGTGGCAGCGTCAAGAAAGTCTCTGGTAGGAACCCCTCTGAGAAAGGCTGCAGAAGTAGATGCAGCCCTGGTGGAATGGGATCCGATCCCCTTGGGGCCAGGTTTACCATGATGCATGTAGCAGAAATGAATACAATGGCTTATCCGTTTTGAAATGATCTGCTTTGAAATAGCCTTTACCTCTGCCCCTGCAACAAATGCCACCAGTTGTTGCTCAGATTTTCTTAGAGATTTTGTCCTGCTCAAGTAGAATCTTAGTTGTCTGTGGACATCCAATGAATGCAGAATCCGCTCCCCCCTTGTTCTGTGGATTTGGGAAAAAAGTTAGCAGATGAATGGTCTGATTAAGAGTCACACTAGATACCACTTTAGGCATAAAGGACGGATTGGCCCTGAGCGCTACCCTGTCGGGGTAGAAAATAATAAAAGGCTCCACTGCCATGAGAGCCTGTAGTTCTGAAATCCTTCTAGCTGAAGTGACTGCTAAAAGAAAAGCTGTCTTCCAAGAGAGAGATTTTATGTCCGCAGCAGCAGCTGGCTCAAAAGGAGGTAGGGTGAGATTTTCCAACACAAAATTGAAGTCCCATGCAGGAGTTGGTGCTCTCCTGGGAGGTCTTACATTTTTGGCCCCTCCGAGATACTGCTTTAGCAGGGGATGAGAAAAGAGGAGAGGCTCTGTGTTGTAATGAGCTGAAATGGCAGAGGCATGGATTTTTATGGAAGAAAAAGACAGGCCCTTGTGAAGCATCTCAGTTAAATATTGCAGAATCTGAGGAATATTGGGCATTGCTGTGCTTATTCCTTGTGCCGGATTCCAGGCACAGAATCTTTTCCATTTATCAGCATAACATTTTCTAGTACTAAGCTTTCTAGCCGCCAAAATGACATCCATCACAGGTTTGTTGAGAGATGTAACTGGTGAAATTAGTTGATTAGCCATGCTGCAAGATTCAGAGTTTGAAGCCGAGTGTGTAGAAGTTTATAGTTCTGCTGAGACAGCAGATAAGGTGTCCGAGGCAGGTACCACGGAGGAAGGTGCGACATATTGCGTAGGAGCGGGTACAAGTCTTGGAGAGGCAAGTCTGGAGCAATCAGAATCATTTTTGGTTTTTCCTGACTTTTAGTAATACCTTGGAGAGCAAAGGCAGAGGGGGAAAGGCATAGACTGATAGGTTTTTCAAGCTGAAGGATAGAACATCCACTTTCCAAGCTTTTTTGTGATGGATTCTTGTGCAGAATTTGTCCAACTGATACTTTTGGGGTGAGGCAAAAAGATCTATGTCTGGGCTCCTCCATTTGCGTGTCAACATGCTGAAGATTTGTGGATCCAGTTTCCATTCGTGTGGGTCCATAAGATTTCTGCTTTGTTCGTCTGCTGAGTATTTTGCTTTCCTGGCAGGAATTGAGCTTGTAGATGTATTTGGTAAGTCAAGGCTGTGTTCCACAAAGCCATGGCTAGTCTGCAAAGGGGGGTAGGAATGGGTACCCCCCCCTGCTTTTTTATGTACCACATGACTGTGGTGTTGTCCGTCTTTATCAGTAATTGTCCTGGATGAAGAAAGTCCTTGAAAGCTGTCAGAGCATTCTGTACAGCTAGCATCTCTTTCTGGGTGATATGCAGGTGCATATGATTTGGGTTCCATTCGCCCTGAATGTATCTCCCTGCCAGATGTGCCCCCCAAGCATAGTCTGATGCGTCTGAAGTCAGGGTTTGGGTGTCAGGGAGTGGAATGAATGACAGTCCCTTGTTTTGGTGACAGGCCTCTGCCCACCATAGGAACTCTTGCTGCAGGCAAGGAGTGATAGGAATCATTGTTTCCAGGCTGTGACAATGTTGACTCCATAAGCTTTTTAGGTACCATTGAAGTTTCCTCATATGCAGTCTTGCATATGGAATTAGAAGAATGCAGGAAGCCATGAACCCCAAGGCCTGCAGAATTTGTCTTGCAGATAACTGGGCTGTTGTGCCCACTTGTTTGAAGTAAGTCATCAATTGGATTTGTTTTTCTGGCGAGATGCAAGTCATCTGGGCAGTTGTATTCAAGCTTGCACCCAGGAATGCAATTTTTTGAGAGGGTACCAGTTGTGATTTATTTTAGTTTATGGTGTACCCTAGGGTAAGAGTGTCCTTGTTTTCTGCCTGAATTAGACAATCATCCAGATAAGGATAAATCTGAATGTTTCTTTGTCTGCAAAATGCAGCTACTGGTGCCAGGTACTTTGTGAAGACCCTGGGCACAGTAGATAAGCCAAAGGGCAGTGCAGAGAACTGGTAATGCAAATAGCTTGCTTTGAAGCGGAGGTATCTTCTGCAGGATTACCTGATTGGGATATGCAGGTAAGCCTCTTTTAAGTCTAGATTTATCAACCAGGCATCCTTGCCTAGCATAGACAGTAATTGTTGTAGAGTCAGCATCTTGAATTTTGGAATGTCCAGGAAAGTATTTAGAATGGATAAGTCCACAATTGGACGTTATGATTTGTCTTTTCTGGGTACCAGGAAAAGTGTTTAATAAAAACCTTGTCCCTTTTTCTTTTCTGGCACTGGCTGAATAGCCCCCATATTCATGAGGGACATAACTTGTTTCTGGGCCTCTGCCCACTGATTTGGAGGCAGATCTGGCCATCCGTTTGGAATTGGCAACGTGTGGAAATGAAATCTGTATCCCTGGGATACTATATTTAAAACCCACTTGTCCTGGGTAATTAGATGCCAATTCTGTGCATGAAGTGCTAGTTTTCCCCCCAAAGGGGCTGCCAAAAGATAAATGCTTGGAAATGGCAGAGGAAAGTCATTGAGACTGTTTACCGTAGGGAGGTGCCTTGCTACTTCCAGATTTGGAGGTGGTGGCACCCCATTGTTTTGTTCTGTAAGTTCCTTGTCACTGAAACCTGGAGCCTTTGGAGTATCTGGGTTTGACCTGAGCGGCTCTGGTAGGTACTGGAAAGGACCATTTCTTAGTAGGCCAGTGCCTACTGAACCTGGGTGGCTGCACTTGCAGAAAATCTTTTACAGTTTGCATAGATTTAGCTTTGTCTTCCATCTTTTTCAAAACTTCTTCTGCCTTATTACCAAATAGACTGTCCTGTTGCAAATGAGCATCTAACAATTTTGCTTTAACATGATCAGGCAGATTTTGCTCCTTGAGTCAAGCATGCCTTCTTATCACAGATCCAGTTACAGCGGCCCTGCAAGAGGCCTCCAAGGAATCAAAACCACACTGCAAAGTATGCTTTCTAACTTGTTCAGTTGAATGCAATAAATCCTGTAACTCTATTTTCCACACAGTCAGAAATCAACATCATTTTCTGTTTAAGTAATCCCATGACATGCTGCTGATATTTAAGCATATGAAATTAACAGTTTAAAGCCCTGATTTGCCAGGGTTGCAGACGTGTAAACCTTCTTACCCCATCTATCCAGCGCCCTGGAGTCTCTATCAGAAGGAGTAGGATTTTTAGCAGTAGACGCCTTAACACCCTTGGGACCCTGAGAAATAGTTTCAGGGTCAGCAGTAGGGTTTTAAATAGGAATTTGTGGGAGTCCGGAACCCTGCAATATTTGTCTGGCTTACTAGGAGCCAGAGGCAGGGAATCAAGAGCCATGCTGGATTCGTAGAAAACATCAACAATGTCTAGAACAGGAGGTATAGCCAAAGGCCTATGCTGAGGAAGAAGGAAATCCTTAAGTCTCTTTTTGAACTCTGAAAATCCTGACTATCCCAATGAAAATGTTCCCTTAAGGTATGGAAAGTTTCTCCAAAAGAAAAATCCTCAGGAGAAGAAGCAGAAGGGATGGATTCTTCTGCATCAGAGTCCTGATAAGGTGGAATAGATGATTCCTGATCATAAAAAGAATCAGAAGAAATGGAAACCTGAGCTGAAGATTCATAATCAGTGCCTTGCCTAGGCTTCTTAGCAGAAAGGGGTTGGGAACCCGTGATCAAGGTAATTAAGTCCTCAGCCATTTTGATAACTTGTTTTTTAGGCATAGGGGCCTGTGCACGTGGCCTAAGCATCGTTTTTTTTAGACATGTTGGTTTTGAAGATGGCGTCGGTTTAATATACAAATCTTTAGGCCTGAAAACACCCTCAGAAGCTGGTGCCTGCTCAGCGGCTCCAGACACATCTAAGGTAGAGACATCTGCGGGTTCAATACTTAAAGTGTCTCGCAGCATGCCGGACGCCGATGGGCCTCAGTAGAGGCCTGCGAATCAAAAATAGCGGGTATTAGGGGCTGCGAAAGTGCCTCACTGAGTACCGCCAAACCTGCGACTGGCTTAGGAGAAGCTTCGTCGTTGGTTTTGGACCTTGGTCTGTCTCTGTCACTTTCTTTACGCTTTTTGTGAATTCCGGTAGTCAGATTGCTAATCGACATTTCAGGATAGTTAAATCTTGAGCCAAAATATTTAGATGCAAAAATATACCGACGTTGGTAAAATTTAGCACAAAACCGACATCAAGGCACGTTGTGGTCAGGGCCTAGGCAAGGAATACAGTACAAATGAAAATCCTTATGAGGTGTTTGCTTCCCACAAGTAATACAATTATTAACTTTTACTGACATCGGTGGTAATGAGCAAGAAAAAGTTTCCCCAACGGGGTACTTAGCTTTAGGTTGAAGACTATGGTTCTGAAACTCGAAAATTTCAGTAGTCGGCCGACCGGCACTTGAGAACTGCTTCAGGCACCGCGCGGCAAGAAAGACTGATGAAAATGGCGTTGGCCGCAAGTTTTATACCAGATGACCTGACGTCATGGAAGAAGGGATAGCAACTGACAGGACCCAAGACTTTGTTAATCAGGCCGACTGAGGGCAAATAGCAGCTAAAGTTGTAGCTTATCCTATTTCTATCCTAATAAATAGAACCATAACAGAAGGTACCATCCCATCCATATGGAAAGTCTCCCATATAATCCCCCTACACAAAGGTGGCAACTCAACAGAACTTTCTAACTTGCGTCCAATTGCCCTACTCTCTCCCATAGCTAAAATCACGGAAAAATGCATTCACCGTCAACTGTTAGACCACCTTCTACAAAACAGACTATTAGCTAGCTCTCAGCATGGCTTTAGACCCTTCCATAGCACCACTACTGCCCTCTATCATTTTCTGATCACATTAACAAAAACCGTAACAATAACACCCTCTCCTCTGCAACCTTTATTGATCTCTCAAAAGCATTCGACATGGTTAACCATGACCTATTGTTGAATATTCTTAAGTCCCTCTCACTTGATACTCAAGCACTTCAATGGTTCAAGTCCTACTTAGATAACAGGCAACAAGCAGTGCTTTGGGACAACAGTCTATCCACCCATCTTCCTGTCACCCTTGGTGTACCCCAAGGTTCTATTCTAGGCCCTCTTCTATTCTCCATCTATATAAATGATCTAACTACAAGTATCCCCCAAGCTACATGCATACAATATGCAGATGACTCCACATCAATATGCTCAGCTACAGATCCATCTGAACTGCAGTCCTTCACCCAAAATGTCTTTGAACTAGTAGAAAAATGTTTTTTACAGCATTGTCTTCTCCTTAACCCCAAAACAACTAAACTACTGATCTTTACTCCTACACAAACGTCCACCCCAATCAACCTCATTATTAAATCTAATAATGGCACAATCATATCTCAAGACACTACCACCAAACTCTTAGTAGTAAACTATTGACCACAACCTGAACTATGATACTCATATCAATACTACAATAAAATCAGTTAACCGAAAACTAGGCTCCCTCTATAGAATTAAATCCTTCCTCCCATAGCTAGAAATACTATTGCCCATACCCACCTTATCTCAACCCTCTTCTATGCCTCTTCTATATACACGAATCTATCTAAAAGCAACCTCAACAAACTGGCAGTCTCCTACAATAACAATGCCAGATTTGCTACCAGCTCCCCTTTCAGAACCCACCACTGCCAAAATCTGAAGCAACTGGGTTGGCTGGAACTGCCTAATCAAATTATATTCCAACTGATTATTGCCCATAAAACTCTTCATCATCCATTTAATACACCAATTCTCATGAGTCTAATCAGCCCATATAAAAATCTCACAAACTTACGCTCAGCAAATAAACTACTGGTATCTAGACAAAAGCCCAACAATAAAGCAGGAGATTCCCTTTTCTCTAACACTGTGGGAAAAAGATGGAACCTTCTACCTGCTGAACTCGCATCTCTTTCTTCAACTGCACTATTCAAAAAACTCAAATTATACCTTACAACCCACTGGCTATGTTCTTGTACTAACCCTGACTAAGATCTCTCTTCCTGTCATCCTAGATTATAGCACCAATTTAATACTCACTCTATAGCCACTTTAAGACCACTACCTTCTTAGCTGGACTTATTATACCCTTGAAAGATGGATTTGTTATTTTACTGCCTTAAAGCTAAGTCACTGCACTTAACTAATTCTCCAGTCTTGTATATATCTATTCTATTTTCCTGTGCCTTATTTATAACTTTCTCTTGTGAATCTCCTACATCCTTCTGAATACTCTCTTCTTCTACTATTTGTAGGTCAACTACACACACACACACACAAAAAAAAAGGGGGATTTTCTATTTTTTTTTTTTCTGTTTTTCTATCATGAATGCTAAGTTACCATGTAACACCTGTTGATTCTGATAAGTGAACTATAACCAAAGTTGTAATATTTTGTTTGTTCTTGCTTTTTATGTGGATCTTTTCTCCCTGGGCCTCTACTGAAAATGGACATATATCCAGTTAGACTAGCCCGGTCAACAAATGTAAAATAATAAAAAAAAAAAAAAAAAAAAAAAAACTCACTCAAATGTAATGACTGCAACAGTGAAACACGAAGAACATGTACCATCTGTATCCCTGGGGCACCATGTTTAAGACCCATCTGTCTTAGGGTAATGTACTCCAAAATTTTTTGCATGCAGGACCAGTTTTTCTCCTAAAGGTGCAAGTATTTGGGCAAGGCTTGGTAGAGTTAAGGATAAGTCATTGTGAAATTTTACCATAGGATGGTGGCTTACTACTCCCTGGTTTAGAGGTGGGAGCACTCTATTGCTTAAATCTGTGCATACCCTGAGACTGTAGTCTTGGTGGTCTGCTGCCCCTAGGTTTGAATCGAGAAGGCCTGGGAGGGACTGGAAAGGATTGTTTTTTTGAAGGCCAATGCCTACTGAATCTAGGTGGCTGTAACCTGTAGGAAATCTTTAGCAGTTTACATAGATTTTGCTTTTTCCTCCATCTTTTTGAGGACAACTTCTGCTTTATTGCCAAACAGACATTCTTGGTTTAATGGTGCATCTAGTAATATTGCTTTGACATGGTCTGGCAAGATCTGTTCCTTAAGCCAAGCATGCCTTCTAAGAACAGACCCAGTGACAGCAGCCCTGCAAGATGCTTCTAAGACATCAAAACCACATTGCAAAGTATGTTTTCCAACTTGGTTAGCAGAATGCATTAACTTTTGTAAATCATTACGTTCTGCACAATCAGGGATCAACATAATTTTCTGTTTAATTAGCTCCATAACGTGTTGCTGATACTTTAACATATGAAACTGGCAATTTAAAGCCCTGATGGCAAGAGTAGCAGAGGTGTATACCTTCTTACCCCATCAGTCAAAGTCCTAGAATCCCTGTCCGAAGTTGTAGAGTTTTTGGCTGTAGTAGCCTTAATGCCTTTAGGCCCCTGGGAAATGGTCTCTGGATCTGCAGTAGGATTCTTAAAGAGGAATTTGTGGGAGTCAGGTACTCTGTAGTACCTGTCAGGTTTCCTGGGAGCTGGAGGCAAAGTATCAGGGGTAAGGCTGGATTCCAAGAAGACATCATATACAATTTCCAGAACAGGAGGGATAGCTAGAGGCCTGTGCGGAGGCAAATTTAAAAATTCCCAGAGTCTCTTTTTGGACTGTAGATAGTTCCTGGCACTCCCAGCGGAAATGCTCTCTAAGGGTATGCAGGGTTTCACCCAAGGATAAATCTTCTGGTGGGAATGCAGAGGGAATGGAATCCTCTGCATCAGAATCTTCAAAGGTAGATAAGGGTATGTCCTGGTAATCAGAAGGGTCAGAGTTATCAGACTCATGATCTGAAGAATCAGAAGGAAAATCAGTTCTTGCTCTTTTGAGGGGGAAGGCTGGCTTCCCTTAAAGTAATAAGGTCTTCAGCCATTCTAAGCATTTGTTTCTGTGGTATGTGGGCCTGAGAATGCGCTTTGGTCGTCAGCTTCCTAGGCGTAGTGTGAACTGTGGGCCTGAGAAATTCTGTATTTTTGGTTTGAAATGAAGTCGTCTGTTTAATATGAAAATCCGAAGGCCTGAATACACCCTCAGAAGCCGGTGCCTGCACGGTGGCTCCAGACCCATCCAAGGTAAAGACATCCGCAGGTTCCATAGTCGAAAAAGCATCTCACGGCATACCGGACTCCGAATGGATCTCAGTAGAGGCCTGCAAATCTGTAGAAGCGGGTATCAGGGGCTGCGAAAGCGCCTCACTGAGTACCGGTGGACTGGCGACTAGCTTAACGGATGCGTCGTCGGCAGTTTTGGACCTATGCGGTCTGTCTCTGTCTTTATCTTTACTTTTTTTTGGAAGATCGATAGTCGGATGGCTAATCAAAGCCAGTTTGGAATACGGAGAATGACAGCGAAAGAATTTAGCGACAAAAATAGCACAACTAATACTTTGGGCATTGAACAGGACACTAAAAGTACAGTTTTGTACCTACCATAAATGTAGATGTCCGAGAGACATGCAACTGCAGTCATAACATGTGGGTTGTCCTGCCTCAGGCAGCCCTCGGTCGGCCGGATTCCAAAGTCTGGGTCCGACATCGGCTGATGTCGCATTTTTCTCCGACGTCAGAGCGGCTGGAGTACATAAGCATCAGCCGACGCCATTTTCTTCAGTGTTTCTTGTCCCAGATGCCAGGTGCCCTCCAAGGAAGGCTGTAATCAAATTGGAAGACAAAAACAGGATTCCAAACAAATAAATGAGCAATAAAACAAATACACCATAACAGATATCCCCAGCTAAGAGTAACAGGGATAAGAGTGGACCCTAGGCATAGAGGGGAATGGAGGGAGGGAAAATCCGACTGCAGTTGCATGTCTCTTGGACATCTACATTTATGGTAGGTACAAAACTGTACTATGTCCTTCAAGAATGCAACTGCAGTCATAACATGTGGGTAGAATACCATAGCTTAGCTGGGGGAGGAGGTATGCTCTAGGAAAAAGATGGTGTGGCAATCAAACCCTGCAGGACTGCCGAAGCAAAGCCTGCTCTGGATCTGGAGTATAGAGGGAGATTGTAGTGTTTGGAGAATGTATGCACGGAGCTCCATGTAGCAGCTTCTAGAATGTCCTTGGTAGACACCCCTCTTAAGAATGCTGTACAGGTGGCTGTAGCCCTGGTGGAATGTGGTCTGACATTGGCTGGAACAGTCTTTCCATGAAAGGAATAACAGAATCTGATGCAATGTCCAATCCATTTAGAAATAGTCTGTTTTGAAATTGCTTTTCCTTGGACTGCAGGGCGTAAGCTACAAAAGTTGTTCAGACTTCCTACTGGCCTTGGTTCTGTCCAGGTAGTATCGAAGTTGTCTGTGAATGTCCAAGGTATGCAACAGTCTTTCCCCCTTATTCTCAGGATTGGGGAAGAAAGCAGGCAGATGAATGGCTTGATTTAAAGAAACCCTGGATACCACCTTTGGCATAAAAGTAGGGTTGGTCCTTAATGAAACCCTGTCTCTATGAAAAATAATAAAGGGTGGTATTGCCATTAGGGCCTGTAGCTCCGAAACCCTTCTTGCTGAGGTAATTGCCAACAGGAAAGCTGTCTTCCATGAGAGAAATTGCAAGTCAACTGAAGCTGCTGGCTCGAATGGAGGTAGAGTCAGCTTTTCTAAAACAAAATTTAGGTCCCAGGCTGGCACTGGGGCCTTTCTTGGTGGCTTAATGTTCTTGATTCCCCTGAGGAATTGCCTTAGTAAGGAGTGAGAGAAAACAGGAGGATCAGTGTTGTATCTAGCTGAAATAGCAAATGCATGTATCTTTATGGAAGAATATGAGAGGCCGTTCTTTAACATATCTGCCAAATATTCCAAGATGAGTGGGATGTTCAACAATGATGCATCATGCCCCTTGCTGGTATTCCAATTGCTGAATCTTTTCCACTTTGCTAAGTAAACCTTTCTGGTGGATGGTCTTCGAGCCTCTGTTAGTATCCGCTGAACTTCCTTGGAGAGAGATAAGCTGAAGCTATTTATGGGATCTCCCAGGCTGTTAGCTGCAGTGTTTGAAGATTTGGATGCAGTGTTTCGAAATTGTGTTGAGTCAAAAGTAGAGGCCACTGGGGGAGGGCCCACTTCCTGGTGTGGCATATGCTCCGTAGTAGTGGGTACCAGTGTTGTCTTGGCCAATCTGGAGCTATTATGATTCCCTTGGGCTTCTCTGCTTTGATCTTTAGTAATACTGAGGTCATCAGTGGCAGAGGTGGAAATGCATAGATTGCTAGGGAGTTCCAGTGGAATGAGAGGGCATCTATTTTCCAAGCTTTTGGATGGTATGTCTTTGTGCAAAATTTCGGTAGAAGATGGTTGAGGTGAGAGGCAAATAGGTCCACTTCTGGCTTGCCCCATGTCGAAGTGAGTTGTCTGAAGGCCTTCGGATGTAACCTCCACTCGTGTGGATCTGTGAAATTCCTGCTCAGGCTGTCCGCCAACACATTGTCTTTTCCTGGAACAAACTGGGATTGTAACTGGATGTTTAGGCTCAGTGATTTCTCCCAAAGCTGCATTGTCAGTCTGCAAAGGGGGTAAGAGTGGGTGCCCCCCTGCTTGTTTATGTACCACATCACAGTGGTGTTGTCTGTCCGTATCATTAAATGGCCTTGCTGGAGCTGGTGTTGAAAAGCCTCGATGGCATGCATTACTGCCAGCATTTCCTTTTGGTTTATATGCAGATGTGTTTCCTTTGGAGACCATTGTCCTTGTATACACCTGCCTTCCATGTGTGCCCCCATCCAAGGTCTGAGGCGTCTGTAGTCATGGTCTGTGTTATCTGTGGTTTTTTGAATGACATACCTGTGTTTTCCTGGCTTACCGAGGCCCACCATAGGAATTCTTTTTGCAAGCATGGAATGAGTGGTAGGATTGTCTCCAAGTTGTTGCTGTGTTGAGACCAAATGCTTTTTAGGTACTACTGAAGCTTTCTCATGCGTAGTTTCGCTAATGGAACCAGTAGAATGCAGGATGCCATGTAACCCAGGGCCTGTAGGAATCTCCTTGCAGTCATCTGGGTGAGTTTTGCTAAACCTTTGAAGTAATGACTTAACTTTTCTTGCTTGTCTTCTGTCAGGTAAGCCATCTGAGAGGCTGTGTCAAGTTTGGCTCCAAAGAAGATTATTTGCTGGGATGGCTGCAGTCTTGACTTTTGGAAGTTGACTGTGTATCCCAGAGCTTGAAGTAATCGTATGACATAATCCAGGTTTTTTGTCAACATCAATTTGTCGTCCGCTTGTATGAGGCAGTCGTCCAGGTACGGGTAAATTTGTATACCCTGGAGCCTGCAATGAGCAATTACTGAAGCCAGGCATTTTGTAAATACTCTGGGCGCAGTAGATAAGCCAAATGGCAATGCTGAGAATTGATAATGCTCTGGCCCTGCAAGAAATCTGAGGTATCTTCTGCAGCTGTGTCTGATAGGGACATGCAGGTATGCCTCCTTGAGGTCCAGAGTAATCAGCCATGACTCCTTGCCCAGCATGGGAAGGAGTTGCTGTACAGTCAGCATTTTGAACTTTGGTACTATGAGAAAAGTGTTTAATGCGGACAAGTCCAGTATTGGTCTCCATTGAGATTCTTTTCTTGGAACAAGGAACAGTCTTGAGTAAAACCCCTGGTCTTGTTCTTGTTGTGGAACTCTTTCTATTGCTTTCATTCGAGTCAGCAGAGTGATTTGCTTGATAGCCTCTGCCCTCTGATTTTGTGGTAGGTTTGGCATGCCTTGTTTTCTTGGTAAGGTATGGAAATGAAACCTGTACCCTCGGTCTATAATGTCCAAAATCCATTTGTCCTTTGTCAGTCTGTGCCAGTTTTCTGCAAACAGAGATAATTTCCCACCCAAGGGAGCTTCTAGTTGTTCCCTGGTAGGGTAGTAGAGGAAAGTCATTGAGTTTGTGGTTGTTGGGCAGGTGAAACCCCTGCGTCACTTCTTTGGTTTCCTGGCTGCCATTGTCGTCCCCTGTAGGGACCTCTGTATTGGCCTCTTCCTCGGCCACGTCTGTTCTTACCCCTTTGAAACTTTTCTGGATTAGGAAAGGACCAGTTTTTTGAAGGCCAATTCCTACTGAATCTGGGGGGTTGAACCTGGAGGAAATCTTTCACAGTCTGAACTGATTTTGCTTTTTCTTCGATGGTCTTTAACACATCCTTAGCATTTGCACCAAAAAGCTTGTTCTTTTCCAAAGGTGCATCCAGAAGTTTTGCTTTTACATGATCTGGTAGAGGTTGATCTTTTAACCAAGCATGTCTACTGCCCCTGTCATAGCTGCCCTACATGAAGCTTCCAGTGCATCATATCCACACTGCAGGAAGTGATTGCTTACTTGCTGAGTGTTATGTACAGCTTCCTGCAACGTCTTCCTGTCTAAAGGATCAGGAGAAGCTAATGTTTTTTGTAAATCTTCTAAGAGATAATCCTGATATTGTAACATATGAAAAAGGCAATTTAAAGCTCTCATAGAAAAGGTAGTGGATGTGTAAACCTTTTTGCCCCATCTCTCTAATGACCTCGCTTCCCTGTTGGAGGGCAAAGGATTTTTTGAGGTGGAGGCTGAAACTCCTTTAGGCCCCTGTGAAATAGTTTCCAAATCAGCAGCATGGGCCCTGAATAAATGGGAATGAGTTTCTGGGACCCTGTAATACCTGTCTGGCTTGGCTGGAGCAGGAGGAAGAGAATCAGGGGTAGCACTAGAGTCAGAATACAAATCATCCAGAACATCAAGTACAGGAGGAACAGCTAAGGGCCTGTGCTGAGGCTTCTTAAGGAAAGTCCTCAAGCGTTTCCTAGAATCAGAGTATTCCTGACCTTGCCACTTGAAATGTTCCCTCATGGTGTGCAGAACTTCCCCAAAAGAAATATCCTCTGGAGGGGAGGCCGAAGGGATGGAATCTTCTGCATCCGAGTCCTCATAGGTCTGGAAGAGCTCTTCCTGGCTATCAGAGTGGACAGAGCCCTCAGAATCTTCATCTGAAGGAGTAGGGTCAGAGGGTTCAACCCGGGGCCTTTTATCAGGAGGAGGCTGGGATGCTCTCTCAGGATGGGCCTGTGATCCTTTAATCATGGAAATTAAATCAGCAGCCATGGACATAATTTGTGTCTCCGGAGTCGGCTGAGGTAAGGATTTAGAAGTCATATGCTTTGTTTTGCTGGCTGCCTTAGACCTAATGTAGGCCTTAATAGACATGGCCATAGCAGGCCTGGCAGCTCCACGTGCAGGAGTGACCTTGTCTACAGCAATGGTCTCGGGCATTTCCTCGGTTTCAGTATCCGGAGGAAAATCTATAACTGGCGGAGTAATGTCTGGAATCGGAGTAGTCGGTAATGCGGAGTCTTCGGTTCGGAGCGGTGGAGACCCCGTCTCAGAGGGAACCGGAGCACTCGCGCTAGGTTTTGGCATGGAGTCGGT
The DNA here is from genome assembly GCF_019279795.1 of Protopterus annectens. Taxonomy (NCBI): domain Eukaryota; kingdom Metazoa; phylum Chordata; order Ceratodontiformes; family Protopteridae; genus Protopterus; species Protopterus annectens. The sequence continues at coordinate 1,038,768,002 of NC_056741.1, forward strand.
GGTAGACCCGGGCCGAGGATGTCAGTCCCGGTCTTTTCGCTTTTTGGGAGCTTGCGATGTCGGAAGATCCGACGGCATGGTGTAAGCAAAATTATCGCCGAAAAAATCTTCAGTGAACTCCACCCGGCGCCTGAGAGTGCGCTTGTTGAAGCGAGCACAGGCTACACAGGCCGAGACGTCGTGGTCTGGGCCCAGGCAAGGGAGGCAGTAAGAGTGGAAATCCTTATGAGGTATTTGTTTACCAGAAGAAATACAATTGTTAACTTTTTCAGTAATTTCTGACATCGGCTGAGGCAAGAAAAGGTCCCCAACGGGGTACTTAGCTTTTTTGATGACTTCGGTATCGTAGAATACAGGAGCTGACCGACCGGCACTTGCAAACTGCTTCTGCTTCGGGCACCGCGCGGCAAGAAAGACTGAAGAAAATGGCGTTGGCTGATGCTTATGTACTCCAGCCGCTCTGACGTCGGAGAAAAATGCGACATCAGCCGACGTCGGACCCAGACTTTGGAATCCGGCCGACCGAGGGCTGCCTGAGGCAGGACAACCCACATGTTATGACTGCAGTTGCATTCTTGAAGGACATCAGACAGCGAGCAACGTCGTGGTCTGGGCCTAAACAGGTGATGCAGTAAGAATGAAAATCTCTGAGGTATTTGCTTTCCACAGGCAAGACCATTAACTTTTTCTGACATCGGTTAGAGCAAGAAAAAAGGATCCCCAACAGGGTACTTATCTTTTCGAAGACTTCAGGTCTGAAACTCGAAAAAATGAAAATTTCAGGAAGAAGCTGACTGGCACTTGCGAATTTCTTCTGCTTCGGACACTGCACGGCAAGAAAAGCAGATGTAATGGTGTCGACTGCTTGTTTTATACCCCTGACGACCTGACATCATGGAAGAAGTGACAGCATCCGATGCAGAAATCCCAAGACTCCGGTATTCAGGTTGACTGAGGGCTACCTGCAGGCAGATAACCCAACTGTGATGACTGCAACAGTGAAACACAAAGAACATCGGGGTACTCCGCTTTAGAAGACTTCAGGATGATTCAATTCGTAAACGAAAACTTTGGTAGCAGCCGACCAACACTCGTGCGAACTGCTTCTGCTTTGGGCTCCTCAGCAAGAAAGACTGATGTAATGGCGTCGGCTGCCTGTTTTTATAGCCCTGATGACCTGATGTCAGTCCCAGAGCGACAGCAACCGATGCAGAAACACTAAATTTCTGGTAGTCGAGCCAACCTGAGGGCTACCTGCAGGCAGATAACACAAGTGTGATGACTGCAACAGTGAAACACGAAGAACATGTCTAGATGAATAGAATGACATCTTATAAATCTGATGTTGCCCTTCTCATTCTTCCTCAGTAATGGGACAAAGTCCCCAGCTATGTAAACCTTGGGTGGCCCTCATGTAATGATATTCCAGAGCACTGCCAAGACAAAGGAGACTATTCCTGGATATGATGTCCAATTTGTAGTGTGAAATAAAGGTATGGACTTAAGACCATATAGCTGCTGCACAAATGTCAAAACAGAAAAAGCTGATGAAGTAACCAAGGATGGAGTTGAATGAATTCGGGGAGGTCTTGATAATTCTAAGCCTTTTTGAGAATAAATTAATGAAATGCAGTGACTCATCTATTCGGCCAGGGTAAGTTTAGAAACCACTTGACCCAGATGATTGGAGGAGAAAGACATGAAAAGCTGATCTGATTTTCTAAATTGTTTTGTCCTGTTAAGATAAAAACGCAGTTGTCTATATGCAACAAGGAGATTTAGCATGTACTCTCACTTACTTGAAAAATTCAGAAAAAAGACTGGTGCAAATTAATGGACTGGGTGAAATTTCAGAAGCCATTTTCGGCACAAAAGAAAGATTTGTCCTTATATAAACCCTACCTTTGTGAAAAATGACAAGTATTAGCTGAAAGAGCCTGAAGTTCGGAAATTCTTTTTGCTGAAGGAATTACCACTAGAAAGGCCATTTGGCCATTTTCTATGGCAGATAATTTAAATCACGTGTCTGACAGTTCAAAGGGCTTCTGGGTTAAATGCTGAAGAACCACAGTAGGCATCCTTTACCAGAAGTCTGAGGAGAAAAAATACTTTACATAACCTAGAGGAAGCCATGGAGAAAGATGTATTTCTTGAATAGGAATTAGGGCTTGCTGCCAGCTGAAGTCTAATAGAGAACCTGGCTCCTTGATTAAAGAGGGTTGCAAGAAAAAGAACTGCAGAAGTTGGGGTCAAAAAGGATTGATATATCTTGGTAAGAGGCTCGCATAGAAAACCTTTTCCATTTGCTCATGTACTTTCTTGGAAGTTTTTTTGTGATGCCAAAATAATGTCACAAACTGAGGAAGACAGGCTGGACTAGGAGTACTACAAAAAGAGGAGAAACCATGCGGTTAACCTGAGGGCTAGAAGGCTGAGATGTTGAATCCCCAATGGGTGAGACAGGAGATCCTGACAACGCTCCAGTATCTATGTAGGAGAAAGTACAGTTGTGTACATTTACCATAAATGTAGACATTAGAGTGTATTCACTGTTGCAGTCATCACACTTGGGTTATCTGCCTGCAGGTAGCCCTCAGTCGGCCCAAAAACCAGAGTCTTATGATTTCTGCTTCGGATGCTGTCGTTTCTTCTATGACATCAGGTCGCCAGGGGTATAAAAGAGGCAGCAGATGCCATTACATCAGTTTTTCTTGCCCCAAATGTCAGAAGCCCCCAAAATAGGAAGCTAGTATATGGTGGGGAACTCCACCAGTAAAAAGTAAATACTAATGCCATAAAAAATGGCCATAGAGAGGACAGGCAGAAAGACAGAGAAAACCAGGGGGCTGGAGGGAGGGAAACCAGGACTGCAACAGTGAATACACTCTAACATCTACATTTATGGTAAGTGTACACAAAGTACAGTTGAATACCTACCATAAATGTAGATGTTAGAGTGTATTCACTGTTGCAGTCATTACTCTTGGGTTATCCTGCTGGCAGGCTACCCTCAGTCGGCCAGAATTCCAAAGTCTAGGTCCGGCGTCAGTTGCTGTCGCCTCTTCCCTGATATCAGTGCGCCAGGGGTATTAAAGATGCAGCCAACGCCATTTTCTTCAGTTTTTCTTGCCCCAGATGTCAGGTGCCCCCAAATGGTAGGCTGAAAAATATGCCAATAGAAAATACATGCACAAAAATAACATTTCCTTCATCTACAAGCAAATACACCAAATAGGTTGTATAGAATAGAGGAGTGCAGATAAGTCCCAGCAAAGACAAGGGGGATGGTGGGTGGGTAACCTGGACTGCAACAGTGAATACACTCTAACATCTACATTTATGGTAGGTACACAACTGTACTATGTTTATCGTGTTTCGCTGTTGCAGTCATTACTCTTGGGTAGAATCCCAAAGCTGAGGTTGGGTGGCTGGGCTAAATAGGATTAGGAGAGACTATGAGGCCCTGCAGAACTGCAGTGGCAAAGCCTGCTCTGGATTTAGAGTAAAGAGGTAAGTGGTAGTGCTTTGTGAAGGTGTGCACTAACTCCAAGTTGCAGCCTCTAAGATATCTTTGGTTGGTACTCCTCTGGGGAAGGCTGTTGCTCTGGTGGAATGAGGCCTAATGCCCTTAGGCACTGATTTGCCATGTTGAAAATAGCAGAAATGGATGCAATGGCCTATCCATTTAGAAATAGTCTGTTTTGAGATAGCCTTTCCTTGTGATCCTGCAGCATAAGACACTAAAAGTTGCTCAGTCTTTCCGGAAGCTTTAGTTCTGTTCAAGTAGAAGCGTAACTGCCTGTGTATGTCCAAAGAATGCAGAATTTTCTCACCCTTGTTCTGTGGATTTGGATAAAAGGTAGGCAAGTGAATGGTTTGGCTGAGGGCCACACTGGACACCACCTTAGGCATAAATGTAGGGTTTACCCTCAGAGAAACCCTGTCTGGATGAAAAATGATGAAAGGTTCCACAGCCATGAGTGCTTGTAACTCCGAGACTCGCCTTGCAGAGGTTATAACTGGGAGCAGAGTTGTTTTCCAGGATAAGAATTTTATATCTGCTGTTGATGCTGGCTCGAAAGGAGGCAGTGTTAGTTTTTCCAAAACATAATTGAGGTTCCAGGCTGGAATTGGCGCTCTCATTGGAGGCCTAATGTTTTTGGCCCCTCTGAAGGTACTGCCTTATTAAAGGATGAAAAAAAATAGGTGGCTCCGTATTGTAATGGGCTGAAATGGCAGAGGCGTGAATCTTAATTGATGAGAAACAAAGACCTTTGTTCAGCATCCCAGTAAGGTATTGTAAAATCTGAGGGATATTTGGTACACACGTGTCAATGCCTTGTTCCTGGTTCCAAGCACAGAATCTCTTACATTTTTCTGCATAAGGTTTTCTGGTACTGGGCCTCCTGGCCTCCAAGATCACATCCATAACAGCTTTTGAAAGAGTGTTCAGAATGGCTACATTATCCGCCATGCTGCCAGATTTAAGGTCCTGAGTTGGCTGTGCAGGATCTGATTGTTTTATTGGGTCAGCAAGTCAGAAGTTAGAGGCAAAATCCATGTTGGACCTTGAGACAAGCTCTTTAGGATTGGGTACCAGTGCTGGCATGGCCAGTCCGGTGCAATCAGAATCATTTTTGGCTTCTCTTGTCGGACCTTTAGGAGTACTCTGGGAAGGAGAGGCAGTGGGGAAAAGCATATACTGTTAGATTTTTCCAGCTGAATGATAGGGCGTCCACTTTCCATGCTTGCTTGTGATAAATCTTTGTGCAAAATCTCTGCAATTGGCACTTGTGAGGAGAAGCAACTAGATCTATGTCTGGGCATCCCCATTTCCTTATTATCATGCTGAAGACTTGTGGATCCAGTTTCCATTCGTGGGGATCCATGAGGTTTCTGCTTAGTTCGTCTGCCAGAGTATTTGTTTTTCCTGGCAGGAATTGCGCTTGCAGGTGAACTTGATGAGCCAATGCTGTGTCCCATAAGGTCACTGCTTGTCTGCAGAGGAGGTAGGAATGTGTACCTCCCTGCCTGTTTATGTACCACATGACCGTAGTGTTGTCTGTCTTTATCAGTAACTGTCCTGGATGAAGCAGATCCTTGAAAGCTGTCAGGGCATTTTGAACAGCTAGCATCTCTTTTTGATTGATGTGAAGATGCATCTGGTTTGCAGGCCATGTGCCCTGAATACATTTCCCTGCCATATGGGCCCCCCAGGCATAATCTGATGCATCCATTGTCAGTGTCTGTCTGGCTTTGGGTAAACTGAATGGCAGACCCTTGTTGTGGTGACAGGCTTCTGCCCACCATCGAAACTCCTGTTGTAGGCAGGGAATGAGTGCAATTACTGTCTCCAGGCTGTGGCAAACACTTTTTAGATACCATTGGAGTTTCCTCAAATGCAGTCTGGCATATGGAATTAGTAGAATGCAGGATGCCATGAAACCCAAGGCCTGCAGGATTTTCCTTGCAGATAAGTGGGTTTTTGTTGCCAATTTCTTGAAGTAAGTAGTCAGTTGCTTTTGCTTGTCTGACGTGAGATAAGCCATCTGGGTAGTTGTATTCAAGCTTGCACCTAGGAATATTACCTCTTGACAGGGCACTAGTTTTGATTTCTTTTCGTTTACTGTGTACCCTAGGGCAATTAGTAATCTTTTTACAAATGCCAGATGCTTTAGAAGAGTGTCTTTGTTCTCTGCTTGAATTAGGCAGTCATCCAAGTAGGGATATATTTGAATTCCTTTTTGTCTGCAAAATGCAATTACTGGTGCCAGGCATTTTGTGAAGACCCTGGGCACAGTAGATAAGCCAAAGGGCAGTGCAGAGAATTGGTAATGCATTGAGCCAGCTATGAATCTGAGGTATCTTCTGCAAGACTGTCCGATTGGGACATGCAGGTATGCCTCTTTTAGGTCCAAAGTTACGAGCCAAGCCCACTTGCCCAGCATGGGCAGTAACTGCTGTAGAGTCAACATCTTGAATTTTGGAACTTCTAGAAATGTATTTAGTATAGACAGGTCCAGTATTGGTCTCCAGGTTTTGTCCTTCCTGGGTACTAGGAAAAGCCTGGAGTAAAATCCTTGCCCCTGCTCTTGCTGTGGTACTTGCTGAATGGCCCTCATGTTTATGAGGGCTGTAATTTGTTTTTGTGCCACTGCCCACTGATTGTGTGGCAGGTCTGGCATGCCCTTTGACCTTGGTAGAGTGTGAAAATGGAACCTGTAGCCTTGGGACACTATGTTCAGGACCCATTTGTCTTGGGTAATCATTTACCAATTTGATGAAAAAAGTGCTAGTTTTCCCCCTAAGGGGGCTGACAAAAGAAAACTGCTTGGAACTGGTAGAGGAAAGTCATTGGGACTGTTTCCTGTAAGGCTGTGATTTGTCTTCTCCGCTTCTGGAGGTAGGAGCACCCCATTGTTTGGGCCTGTATGAGCCTTGGGGCTGAGATCTGCCTCTGGGATGCCTGCATCTGCCTCTTTGTGGTCTGTCTGACACTGGAAAGGACCAGTTTTTAGAAGGACAGTTCCTGCTAAACCTGGGTGGCTGTACCTGTAAGAAAGCCTTGACTGTTTGCATGGATTTTGCTTTATCCTCCATTTTTTTCAACACCTCTTCTGCTTTAGTACCAAACAAAGTATCATGCTGCAATGGTGCATCTAATAATTTTGCTTTAACATGATCAGGCAGATTCTGTTCTTTTAACCAAGCATGCCTTCTCATAACAGAACCTGTAACAGCGGCCCTGCAAGAGGCCTCCAGTGATTCATAACCACATTGCAAAGTATGCTTTCCCACCTGTTCAGTTGCATGCAATAAATCCAGCAATTCCTTGTTCTGTAAGCATTCAGTATTTTTCAACATTTTCTGTTTAATCAGTGACATTAAATATTGCTGATATTTAAGCATATGAAACTGACAATTTAAAGCCCTTACAACCAGGGTAGCAGAGGTGTAGACTTTTTTCCCCCATCTATCTAGAGCCCTAGAATTCCTATCAGAGGGAACAGGGTTTTTTGCAGTGGAAGCTTTAACCCCCTTGGGACCCTGAGATATAGTTTCTGGGTCAGCAGCGAGGTTTTTATATAGGAATTTATGAGAATCCAGGACCCTGTAGTATCTGTCTGGCTCTAGCAGGTGCAGGGGGTAGAGAGTCAGGGGGTAGGCCGGACTCTGAAAATACATCTACAATGTCTAGAACAGGTAGAATAGCAAGGGGTCTGTGCTGAGGAAGTAGCAGAAAATCTCTGAGCCTTTTCTTAGATTCAGAGTAATCTTGGCTCTCCCAGTGGAAATGCTCCCTCATAGTATGCAGGGTTTCGCCAAAAGAATAATCCTCAGGAGGAGAGGCTGAAGGAATTGATTCTTCAGCATCAGAATCCTCATAGGAAAGCATGGAATAATCCTGTTCAGAAGAGGAATTAGAGAAATAGATACCTGATCAGAAGAATCATACTCTGTCTCTTGCCTAGGCCTCTTATCAGGAGGGGGATGGGAGCACCTGATCAAAGTAATTAGGTCTTCGGCCATTTTAAGCATCTGTTTTTTAGGCATGGAAGTCTGAGTAGGAGAATGCTGTACTTGTTTCTGTCTTTAGAGCTGCTTTAGTCTTTGAAGCTGAAGATGGCTTAATATATAGTTGTGTAGGTCTGAAGACACCCTCAAAAGCAGATGCCTGCTCAGCGGCTCCAGACCCATCTGGGGGAATGATTTCCGAGTGTCCAATACCTTGAGTATCCAGAGGCCCAGTCGGCTCCACGTGGGAGTCAGTAGCGGCCTGTGGCTCTGAGGTAGCAGGCGCCAGGGGCTGCGAAAGCACCTCACTGAGAACCAGTGAACCAACGACTGGCCTAGTAGAGGCTTCATTGTCGGTTTTGGACCTCGGATGCCTATCCTTGTCGTGTTTTTTGTAAACTCTGGTTGTCGGCTGTTCCGACAGCATTATATAATTAAATCTTCGGCCAAAGTAATGAAATGCAAAATCGAACCGACACTTGACAGTGCATTGGTTAAATCTAGCACAAAACCGACAGCTAGCAACGTTGTGATCAGGGCCTAGGCAAGGAATACAAGTAAGAGTGAAAATCCTTGAGGTATTTGCTTCCCACAAGAAATACAATTGTTAACTTTTTCTGACATCGGTCTGGAGCAAGACAAAAGTTTCCCCAATGGGGTACTTAGCTTTAATGAAGACTTTGGTTCTGAAATTCGGATTTGAAAAACTCAGGAGTCGGCTGATCGGCACTTGCGAACTGCTTTTGCTTTGGGCACTGCACGGCAAGAAAGACTGAAAAAAATGGCATCGGCTGCAACTTTTATACCCCTGGGGAACTGACGTCAGGGAAGAGGTGACAGCAACCAACGCCGGACCTAGACTTTGGAATTCTGGCTGACTGAGGGTAGCCTGCCAGCAGGATAACCCAACAGTAATGACTGCAACAGTGAAACACGATGAACATCTGCTTTTCCTGACTGACTGCCTGAATCACGCAATTGTCTAAGCAGGGGTAAATTTGAATATTTCTTTGTCAGCAAAAAGCAATGGCTGGAGCCAGGCATTTTGTGAAAAACTTAAAGTGCATAGATCCTGCTCTGAAACATAGATATTTCCTGCAAGATTCCCTGATTGGGATGTGTATGTAGGCCTCTTTTAGGTCTAGGGTGGCTAACCAAGCATCCTTGGAAATCATAGGAAGAAGCTGCTGGAAGGTCAGCATTTTGAATTTTGGTATCACCAGAAAGGTGTTTATAATGGACAGATCGAGGATTGGGGTGCCAGGTGCCCTCTTTTCTGGCTACCAGGAAGAGTCTGGAGTAGAAACCTTGGCCTATCTGGTCTGCAGGAAAGTACAGTTTTGTACCTACCATAAATGTAGATGTCCGAACTGGCTAGCATCTGCAGTCATAACAAATGGGTTGTCCTGTCGTCAGGCAGCCCTTCGGTCGGCCGGATTCCAAAGTCCGGGTCCGGCTTCGGCTGATGTCGCACTTCACCCGACGTCATCTCTGCTGGTCTTCGGGTATAAAGGCATTAGCCGATGCCATTTTCCTCAGTGTTTCTTGCCCCAGATGCCAATTGCCCTCCTGGAAAGCTAAATTTTGGATAGATGCCAATGTTTCCAAAATAGTAGAAGGCAAACACAAAAAAATAACATGTATGTACATATATACAAACAAATACACCATAAGAGACTCCCCACCTAGCTAGCTATTAGGAGGGTAAATACCCTAGGAGTACCACAGAGGGGAAGGAGGGTAATCCTGACTGCAGATGCTATCCAGTTCTGACATCTACATTTATGGTAGATACAAAACTGTACTATGTCCTTCATGGATGCATCTGCAGTCATAACAAATGGGTAGAATACCATAGCCAAACTAGGGGAGGAGGAATAAAAGTTATGGTGTAGTCAGGATCCCTTGCAGTACAGCAGTGGCAAACCCTGCTCGGGATCTAGAATAAAGAGGTAAATTATAATGCTTGGCAAATGTATGCACGGAGGTCCAAGTAGCCGCCTCAATAATGTCCTTAGTTGCCACTCCTGTGGTAGTGGCTGTAGCCCTTGTTGAGTGAGGTCTTATGTTCTGTGGAATTGGTTTTCCATGGTAGGAGTAACAGAATCTTATGCAATTTCCTATCCATTTGGAGATTGTCTGTTTGGAAATTGCTTTTCCTTCCCTTCCTGTTGCATAGGCTACAAAGAGCTGGTCAGTTTTTCTGTTACCTTTGGTTCTGTCCAGGTAGTAGCGTAACTGTCTATGTACATCCAAGGTATGCATTATTCTTTCACCTCTGTTTTGTGGATTTGGAAAGAAGGTAGGTAGGTGGATTGCCTGGTTTTGGATACCACCTTAGGCATAAATGTAGGATTAGTTCTCATGGACACCCTATCTTGATGGAAGATTAGGAAGGGTTGCACTGCCATTAGGGCCTGTAGTTCTGAAACCCTCCTTGCTGAAGTAATAGCCAGTAGGAAAGCAGTTTTCCATGACAGGTGTTGTAGATCTGCTGTTGCTGCTGGTTCAAACGGAGGGAGTGTCAACTTTTCTAGTACAAAATTCAAGTCCCATGCTGGTAATGGTGGTTTCCTAGGAGGTTTTACATTCTTAATCCCTCTGAGGAACTGCCTGAGTAGAGGATGTGAAAAGACAGGAGGATCAAAGCTGTATTCTGCTGAAATAGCTGATGCATGTATCTTGATGGAGGAATAGGACAGGCCTGTATGTAGAAGCTCTGCCAAGTACTCCAGAATGTTAGCAATATCTATGTTCGACACATCTTTTCCTCTTTCCGTACTCCAAATGACGAACCTTTTCCATTTCCCTGCATAGTTCCTTCTTGTTGAAGGTCTGCGGGCTTCAAGGATAATGTCTTTAACCCTTTGTGAAAGGTCTGGGTTAGTTATTGCTATGTGATGTTCCAGGCAGTCAGTTGCAAGGTTTTTAGGTTTGGATGTATGATGTTGTAGTTGTTCTGAGTTAACATCAGAGGCATAAGGGGTATTGACCACATTTTCTCCCAAGACATGCTCCTCAGCAATGGGTACCAGTGTTGTCTTGGCCAGTTCGGAGCTATCAGAATTATCCTTGGACGTTCCTCTTTGATTTTCAGTAGTACCTTGTGCATCAAGGGAAGAGGTGGAAATGCATATGCTGTTAGGCCTTTCCAGCTGAAGGATAGAGAGTCCACCTTCCATGCAAGTGGGTGGAATGTCCTTGTGCAGAATTTTTTGAGCTGGTGATTCTGTGGGAAGCGAATAGATCTATTTGTGGCATTCCCATTTCTTTGTGATGGCCTTGAAGATGTCGGGTGTAGCATCCATTCGTGAGCATCCGGTGGTTCTGCTTAAAATGTCTGCTAGGGTGTTCTCTTTTCCCGGTACAAATATTGCCTGTAACTGGATGTTGTAGCTGAGAGCCAGATTCCAAAGGTCCAAAGTCATTCTGCATAGGGGGTAAGAATGAGTTCCTCCCTGTTTGTCGATGTACCACATGACTGTGGTGTTGTCTGTCCTTATCATCAAATGGCCTTCTTTGAGGAATGGTCTGAATTTTAGGATTGCCAGTTTACTGCCAGCATTTCTTTTTGGTTTATGTGCAGGTGTAGCTGGTCCTGTGTCCACAATCCTTATGCGCATTTGTCCAGCATGTGCCCCCATCCTAGGTCTGAGGCGTCTGTTGTGATGGTTTGGTTTGCTCGAAAGTTGTGGAAGGGCAAGCCTGGGTTGGACTGGCATGCCCGAGCCCACCATAGGAACTCCTGTTTTAAGCATGGGATTAGTGGTATTTCTGCTTCTAAGCTGTGCCTGTGTTGAGACCACAAATTCTTTAGGTACCACTGTAACTTTCTCATATGCAGTCTGGCATGTGGGACCAAGATTATGCATGATGCCATGAAGCCCAAGGCCTGTAGAACTTTTCTTGCTGTTAGTTTGTTCTGCTTTGTTAATGCCAAGAAGTAAAGAGGGAGCTCTTTTGTTTTCTGCAGTTAGGAATGCCATCTGCTTGACTGTGTCCAATTCAGCCCAAAAAGTTCTTGTCTGGGATGGTATCAGCCTTGACTTTTGTAAATTGACTGTGTATCCCAGGGCTTGTAGCAAGTAAATGACCCTTTGTAAATCTGTTGTCAGCTTGCTTTTGTTGTCCGCTTGTAACAGGCAGTCGTCCAGGTATGGATAAATTTGGATTCCCTGTACTCTGCAGTGAGCGATTACTGATGCCAGGCATTTTGTGAATACTCTGGGAGCAGTAGATAAGCCAAAAGGCAATGCTGAGAATTGATAATGCTCTGATCCTGCAAGGAATCTGAGGTATCTTCTGCAAATTGGTCGAATGGGGACGTGCAGGTATGCCTCCCTGAGATCTAGAGTTACCAGCCAACACTCCTTGCCCAGCATGGGAAGAAGTTGCTGTAGGGTCAGCATTTTGAATTTTGGGACAATGATGTATGTGTTTAAGATGGACAGGTCGAGTATAGGTCTCCAGCTTTTCTCTTTTCTTGGTACTAGGAAGAGTCTGGAGTAGAATCCTTTGCCCTGTTCTGTTATTGGCACTCTTTCCACAGCTCTCATCTTTATTAATTCTGCTATCTGGTGCAGGGCTTCTATTTTTTGATTTGGGGGCAGGTTTGGCATTCCTCTTTTTACTGGTAAAGTGTGGAAGTGGAACCGGTAGCCTTGGTCTATGGTTTGCAAAATCCACTTGTCTTTTGTGATATAGTGCCAATTTTTCGAGAATAATGCTAACTTTCCGCCTAATGGTGCTGCTATTTGCTCCCTGGTAGGCGGAGTCAGAGCCAAGTCACTGTGATTGTCCTGTTGCAGTGGCAGTGGTTGTGTCTGTGCCTCGGTTATTGCCTTGCCACTGTCGTCCTCTGTAGGCATCTCCTCTGGATTGATTTCTGCCCCTAGAGCGTCGGTTCCTGCCCCTTTGTGATCTTGTGGAGTCAGGAAAGGACCAGTTTTAGCAGGCCAGTTCCTGCTAAACCTTGAGTGGCTGAATCTGTAGGAAATCTTTAACTGTTTGCACAGATTTTGCCTCGTCTTCCATTTTCTTCATTACCTGCTGGGCAGGTTCCCAAATAGACTAGCCTTATCCATAGGAGCATCCAATAGCTTAGCTTTAACATGATCCGGTAAGACCTGTTCTTTCAACCATGCATGCCTTCTTATCACTGTGCCAGTCATGGCTGATCTAAATGAAGCCTCCAGTGCATCATAGCCACATTTTAAAGAATGGTTACTAACCTGTTGGATGGAATTCACCATTTCTAATACATATTTCTTATCTATAGATTCATCAGAGGACAGCTTTTTAATTAACTGATCAAGCATAAACTCTTGGTATTGGATCATGTGAAACTGGAAGTTTAAAGCTCTAGCTGAGAGAGTAGCAGAAGTGTAGACTTTTTTCCCCCCATCTCTCTAAGGACCTGGATTCCCTTTCAGCGGGAATAGGGTTTTTTGCTGTGGTCGAGGCTACTGCCTTAGGCCCCTGGGATATGGTCTCGGGATCTGCAAGAGGGGCCTTGAAAAGGTGGTGATGAGTGTCTGGCACCCTGTAAAATCTATCTGGTTTGGCAGGGGCTGGAGGTAAAGAATCAGGTGCAGTGCAGACATCATTAAATGCATCGTCCACAACAGACAGGACAGGAGGTATAGCTAAGGGTCTATGTTGTGGTAAATGTAGAAAGGTCCTAAGCCTTTTTCTAGAATCTGAGAAGTCTTGTCCCTGCCATTGGAATTGTTCTCTCATGGCATGTAAAGTTTCCCCAAAGGAGAATTCCTCTGGTGGAGAGGCAGCTGGAATAGATTCTTCAGCATCTGAATCTTCATAATTGGAAAAAGGAGCCTCTGGTTGGTCTGTAGTGTCTGATTCATCCGCAGAATCATTAGAGGACACAGGCTCGGGGGGCTCTGCTCTAGGTCTCTTGTCTGGGGGCTGAGAAGCCCTGTCTGGGTGAGATTGGGATCCCCTTATTAAGGAAATTAAATCTTCTGCCAAAGTAAGCATTTGTGAACTAGAAGTGGGCCTGAGAGAGGGTGGTTTAACAGGCTGATTTAGCCCTGGCAAATTTAGCTGATTTGGCTGCTTTAGCCCTGGCAAAGGCCTTAATAGACATGGCTGCAGGAGGCCTAGCAGCACCACGTGCTGGGGTAGAGATATCCAAAGGGATGGTGTCTGATAAATCAGTAGGAACCACAGTTGTAGACAAAATTTCTGAGGCTGATTCAGATAAGGTAGCAGGGGCCTCAGTAGTAGTCATGGATTCGGCTGAAGATTGACCAGTTTTCTCGGTTTTCGGCGAAACCGAGACACTCGCTTGCTTAACCGTGGTTTCGGCGAAACCACGGACCGCGAGTGTCGGTCTTTTTCTTTGCATTTTTTAACAATTTGGGTAGTCGGAGGATCCGACGGCATAATGTACGCAAAATCTGAGCCGAAAAACTGTTCAGCAAACTCCGACCCGGCACCTAAGCGTTTCGGTTGAAGGAAGCACAGGCGAACAGGCTGCTACGTCGTGGTCTGGGCCTAAGCAAGGCAAACAGTAAGAGTGGAAATCTTTATGAGGTATTTGTTTCCCACAAGTTAAACAGTTATTGACTTTTTCTGACATCGGCTGAGGCAAGAAAGAGTCCCCAACGGGGTACTTAGCTTTTAGAAGTCTTCAAAGTAGTATTCGGTAGTAGTAATCTCTGGATCTGACCGACCAGCACTTGCGAACAGCTTCTGCTTCTGGCGCCACGCAAGAAAGACTGAGGAAAATGGCGTCGGCTGATGCCTTTATACCCGAAGACCAGCAGAGATGACGTCGGGTGAAGTGTGACATCAGCCGAAGCCGGACCCGGACTTTGGAATCCGGCCGACCGAAGGGCTGCCTGACGACAGGACAACCCATTTGTTATGACTGCAGATGCATCCATGAAGGACATCATGCTGCATTGCCCTCATGGAGAGCAGGGAATGGACGTGCTTTTTGGCCTCTGCCCACTGGTTTGGAGGAAGACCTGGGAACCCTTTTGGCGTCGGCAGAGTGTGGAAATAAAATTTGCATCCCTGAGACACTATGTTGAGGACCCATCGGTTGTTGGTAATAGAGGCCCAGTTGTTTGCATGGAAGGACAGTTTTCCTCCTAGGGGTACAAGCAGGTGGACAGAGGCAAGGGGTGGAGGTGTAAAGTCATTGTGAGTTCTTACCATTAGGGGGTGGCTTAGCACTCCCTGTTAATGAAGGGGAGGAACTCCATTGCTTAGATCTCTGCATTCCCTGGGACTGCTGTCTGAGGGGTCTGCTTCCTCTGGGTCCTGGCTGAGCTGGCCTGGAGGGGGGCCAGAAAGGACCAGTGCTTGGAGGGGCAATGCCTGCTGAACTTCGGAGGCTGGACCTGTAAAAAGTCTGTCTGCATAGATATAGCTTTTTCGTCCATCTTTAAGACCTCTTCTGCCTTGGTGCCAAACAAACTGTCTTTGTTCAATGGTGCGTCAAATAACTTCTGACATGGTCTGGCAAGGTCTGTTCCTTAAGCCAAGCATGCCTTCTAATGACAGAACCAGTGACTGCTGCCCTGCAAGATGCTTCTAGGGCGTCAAAGTCACATTGCAAGGTGTGCTTAGTAACTTGGCTTGCAGAATGCATAAGCTCTTGTAATTCTTAATTTTCTGCACAAGCAGGAAAGGAAGACATTTTTTGTTTCAGGAGTTCCATGGTATGCTGCTGATATTTCAGCATGTGGAATTGACAATTTAGTGCTCAAATATCAAGAGTTGCAGAGGTGTATACTTTTTTAACCCATCTGTCTAAAGCTCGGAAATCCCTGTCTGAAGGGATGGGATTCTTACTTGAGGTTGCTTTAATTCCTTTAGGTCTTTGGGAGATGACCTCTGGGTCAGTAGGATTTTTAAAAAGGAATTTGTGTGAGTCAGGGACTCTGTAGTACCCCATCAGGTTTCCTGGGACCAGGAGGAAGGGTGTCAGGAGTCAAAGTGGATTCCATAAAAACATCATCCACAACATCCAGGACAGGAGGAATGGCTACAGGTCTGTGCTGTGGTAAATCGAAGAATTCCCAGAGTCTTTTTGACTGAGGATAGTACTGACATTCCCACTGGAAATGCTCCCTTAAATGCGTGAGGGTTTCACCAAATGAAAAATCCTCTGGAGGAGAGGCAAAAGGAATGCATTCCTCTATCAGAATCCTCATAAGCAGAGAGGGGTTACATGTCTTCATATTCTGAAACCTCAGAGTCATCGGACTCCTGTTCAGATAAAACTACTGGGGACAAGCCTCTTTGTTTTGGAAGGGGTATCCTAGCTTCCCCTAATAAGCATAAGGTCTTCCGCCATTTAAGCATCTGACATTGAGGCACAGAAGCAGGTGTCTGAGCTTGGGTCGGTTTTTTAGGCTAAGTTCGTACCCTGGGCCTTAGAAACTCTGTAGTTTTAGAAAAAACTGAAGATGCGAAAGAAGTCGTCTGTTTGTGAAGAGTATGAGTAGTGCGAAGAACTTCCTTGGAAGCCGGTGCCTGCTCAGCGGCTCCAGAAGCACCCAAGGAAGAGACATCTGCAGGATCCTTAGTCGAAGAAGAGTCTTGTGGTATACTGGACTCCGAATGAGTCTCGGTACCGGCCTGCGAGTCCACAGAAGCGGGCATCAGGGGCTGCGAAACCACCTTACTGAGGATCGGAGAAAGTACAGTTTTGTACCTACCATAAATGTAGATGTCCGATAGACATGCAACTGCAGTCATAACATGTGGGTTGTCCTGCCTCAGGCAGCCCTCGGTCGGCCGGATTCCAAAGTCTGGGTCTGACGTTGGCTGATGTCGCATTTCTCTCCGACGTCAGAGCGGCTGGAGTATATAAGCATCAGCGGCGCCATTTTCTTCAGTGTTTCTTGCCCCAGATGCCAGGTGCCCTCCAAGGAAGGCTGTAATCAAATTGGAAGACAAAAACAGGATTCCAAACAAATAAATGAGCAATAAAATAAATACACCATAACAGATATCCCCAGCAAGAGAAACAGGGATAGGAGTGGACCCTAGGCATAGAGGGGTATGGAGGAGGGAAAATCCGACTGCAGTTGCATGTCTATCGGACATCTACATTTATGGTAGGTACAAAACTGTACTAAGTCCTTCAAGAATGCAACTGCAGTCATAACATGTGGGTAGAATACCATAGCTTAGCTGGGGGAGGAGGAATGCTCTAGGAAAAGGATGGTGAGGCAATCAAACCCTGCAGGACTGCCAAGCAAAGCCTGCTCTGGATCTGGAGTATAGAGGAGATTGTAGTGTTTGGAGAATGTATGCACGGAGCTCCATGTAGCAGCTTCTAGAATGTCCTTGGTAGGCACCCCTCTTAAGAATGCTGTAGAGGTGGCTGTAGCTCTGGTGGAATGTGGTCTGACATTGGCTGGAACAGTCTTTCCATGAAAGGAGTAACAGAATCTGATGCAATGTTCAATCCATTTAGAAATAGTCTGTTTTGAAATTGCTTTTCCTTGTACTGCAGGGGCGTAAGCTACAAAGAGTTGTTCAGACTTCCTACTGGCCTTGGTTCTGTCCAGGTAGTATCGAAGTTGTCTATGAATGTCAAGGTATGCAACAGTCTTTCCCCTTATTCTCAGGATTGGGGAAGAAAGCAGGCAGATGAATGGCTTGATTTAAAGAAACCCTAGATACCACCTTTGGCATAAAAGTAGGGTTGGTCCTTAATGAAACCCTGTCTCTGTGAAAAATAATAAAGGGTGGTATTGCCATTAGGGCCTGTAGCTCTGAAACCCTTCTTGCTGAGGTAATTGCCAACAGGAAAGCTGTCTTCCATGAGAGAAATTTCAAGTCAACTGAAGCTGCTGGCTCAAATGGAGGTAGAGTCAGTTTTTCTAAGACAAAATTGAGGTCCCAGGCTGACACTGGGGCCTTCCTTGGTGGCTTAATGTTCTTGATTCCCCTGAGGAATTGCCTTAATAAGGGTGAGAAAAAACAGGAGGATCAGTGCTGTATCTAGCTGAAATAGCAGATGCATGTATCTTTATGGAAGAATATGAGAGGCCGTTCTTTAACATCTCTGCCAAATATTCCAAGATGAGTGGGATGTTCAACAATGATGCATCATGCCCCTTGCTGGTACTCCAATTGCTGAATCTTTTCCACTTTGCTAAGTAGACCTTTCTGGTAGATGGTCTTCGAGCCTCTGTTAATATCCGCTGAACTTCCTTGGAGAAAGATAAGCTGAAGTTATTTATGGGATCTCCCAGGCTGTTAGCTGCAGTGTCTGAAGATTTGGATGCAGTGTTTCGAAATTGTGTTGAGTCAAAAGTAGAGGCCACTGGGGAAGGGCCCACCTCCTGGTGTGACATATGCTCCGTAGTAGTGGGTACCAGTGTTGTCTTGGCCAGTCCGGAGCTATTATGATTCCCTTGGGTTTCTCTGCTTTGATCTTTAGTAATACTGAGGTCATCAGTGGCAGAGGTGGGAATGCATGGGTGCTATGGAGTTCCAGCTGAATGAGAGGGCATCTATTTTCCAAGCTTTTGGATGGTATGTCCTTGTGCAAAATTTTGGTAGCAGATGGTTGATGTGAGAGGCAAATAGGTCCACTTCTGGCTTGCCCCATGTCGAAGTGAGTTGTGTGAAGGCCTTGGGATGTAACCTCCACTGTGTGGCTCTGTGAAATTCCTGCTTAGGCTGTCCGCCAACACATTGTCTTTTCCTGGAACAAACTGGGATTGTAACTGGATGTTCAGGCTCAGTGATTTCTCCCAAAGCTGCATTGTCAGTCTGCAAAGGGAGTAAGAGTGGTGCCCTGCTTGTTTATGTACCACATCACAGTGGTGTTGTCTGTCCGTATCATTAAATGGCCTTGCTGGAGTTGGTGTTGAAAGGCCTCGATGGCATGCATTACTGCCAGCATTTCCTTTTGGTTTATATGCAGATGTGTTTCCTTTGGAGACCATTGTCCTTGTATACACCTGCCTTCCATGTAAGCCCCCATCCAAGGTCTGAGGCGTCTGTAGTCATGGTCTGTGTTATCTGTGGTTTTTTAAATGACATACCTGTGTTTGCCTGGCTCACCGAGGCCCACCATAGGAATTCCTTTTGTAGGCATGGAATGAGTGGTATGATTGTCTCCAAGTTGTTGCTGTGTTCAGACCAAATGCTTTTTAGGTACCACTGAAGCTTTCTCATGTGTAGTTTTGCTAATGGGACCACGAGAATGCAGGATG
Organism: Protopterus annectens; assembly: GCF_019279795.1. Classification (NCBI taxonomy): domain Eukaryota; kingdom Metazoa; phylum Chordata; order Ceratodontiformes; family Protopteridae; genus Protopterus; species Protopterus annectens. The sequence continues at coordinate 1,038,786,727 of NC_056741.1, forward strand.
CCATGTAACCCAGGGCCTGTAGGAATCTCCTTGCAGTCATCTGGGTGAGTTTTGCTAAACCTTTGAAGTAATGAGGTTTAGAAACAAAGAATAATGCTCACTATACTCTGTTCGCCTGATAATAAACAAGACTTATAAAATACAACCAAAAACCAGGCTTAAATAGTGGGAAGTATACTTGCTGTGTTCAATTCAAGTCAGTCACATGGTGGCCTGATGAAGATTCGTTGAAAGCGCTAGCCCTGTGTTCTAATTATTTTAATAAACGTGGTTTCTACTGGGCGGCTTGGATTTATTTTTACATGCTGGCTCGCGTGTTTTTTTTCTACAAGCTATTGCCCAGTGGATGAGTAGGATTCGAATGAACACTCTATGAGTGATTTTGACTCTTTTTATTGGATTAAGAGTTACCGAAATAATGCGGTGTGTAGGTTACAGCTTACAACCGTTTCTTTTTGTGGAACATTTGGTTACCTTTTGTGACTGACTTGAATTGAGCACAGCAAGTATACTTCCCACTATTTAAGCCTGGTTTTGTTGTACTTTGAGTAATGAGTTAACTTTTCTTGCTTGTCTTCTGTCAGGTAAGCCATCTGAGAGGCTGTGTCTAGTTTGGCTCTAAGAAGATTATTTGCTGGGATGGCTGCAGTCTTGACTTTTGGAAGTTGACTGTGCATCCCAGGCTTAATGTCGTGTGACATAATCAGGTTTTTGTCAACATCAGTTTGTCGTCCACTTGTATGAGGCATGGGTCCAGATGCAGGTAAATTTGTATACCCTGGAGCCTGCAATGAGCAATTACTGAAGCTTGGCATTTTGTAAATACTCTGGGCGCAGTAGATAAGCCAAATGGCAATGCTGAGAATTGATAATGCTCTGGCCCTGCAAGAAATCTGAGGTATCTTCTGCAGCTGTGTTTGATAGGGACGTGCAGGTATGCCTCCTTGAGGTCCAGAGTAATCAGCCATGACCCCTTGCCCAGCATGGGAAGGAGTTGCTGTAGAGTCAGCATTTTGAACTTTGGTACTATGAGAAAGGTGTTTAATGCGGACAAATCCAGTATTGGTCTCCATTGAGATTCTTTTCTTGGAACAAGGAACAGTCTTGAGTAAAACCCCTGGTCTTGTTCCTGTTGTGGGACTCTTTCTATTGCTTTCATCCGAGTCAGCAGAGTGATTTGCTTGATAGCCTCTGCCCTCTGATTTTGTGGTAGGTTTGGCATGCCTTGTTTTCTTGGTAGGGTATGAAAGTGAAACCTGTACCCTCGGGTCTATAATGTCCAAAATCATTTGTCCTTTGTCAGTCTGTGCCAGTTTTCTGCAAACAGAGATAATTTCCACCAAAGGGAGCTTCTAGTTGTTCCCTGGTAGTAGTAGAGAGAAAGTCATTGAGATTGTGGTTGTGGGGCAGGTGAAACCCATGCGTCACTTCTTTGGTTTCCTGGCTGCCATTGTAGGTCCTGTCCCTAACAGGGGCCTCTGTATTGGCCTCTTCCTCGGCCCGCGTCTGTTCTTACCCTTTGAAACTTTTCTGTATTAGGAAAGGACCAGTTTTTGCAGGCCAATTCCTACTGAATCTGGGGATTGAACCTGGAGAAATCTTTCACAGTCTGAACTGATTTTTCTTGATGGTCTTTAACACATCCTTAGCATTTGTACCAAAAGCTTGTTCTTTTCCAAAGGTGCATCCAAGCTTTGCTTTTACATGATCTGGTAGAGGTTGATCTTTTAACCAAGCATGCCCTACGAATGACTGCCCTGTCATAGCTGCCCTACATGAAGCTTCCAGTGCATCATAGCCACACTGCAGGAAGTGATTGCTTACTTGCTGAGTGTTATGTACCGCTTCCTGCAAAGTCTTCCTGTCTAAAGGTTCAAGGAGTGGCTAATGTTTTGTAAATCTTCTAACAGATAATCCTGGTATTGTAACATATGAAAAAGGCAATTTAAAGCTCTCATAGATAAGGTAGTGGATGTGTAAACCTTTTGCCCCATCTCTCTAATGACCTAGCTTCCCTGTTGGAGGGCAAAAGGATTTTTGAGGTGGAGGCTGAAACTCCTTTAGGCCCCTGTGAGATAGTTTCCAAATCAACAGTATGGGCCCTTAATAAATGGAAATGAGTTTCGGGGACCCTGTAATACCTGTCTGGCTTGGGCAGAGCAGGAGGAAGAGAATCAGGGGTAGCACTAGAGTCAGAATACAAATCATCCAGAACATCAAGTACAGGAGGAATAGCTAAGGGCCTGTGCTGAGGCTTCTTAAGGAAAGTCCTAAGGCGTTTCCTGGAATCAGAATAATCCTGACCTTGCCACTTGAAATGTTCCCTCATGGTGTGCAGAACTTCCCCAAAAGAAATGTCCTCAGGAGGGGAGGCCGAGGGATGAAATCTTCTGCATCCGAGTCCTCATAGGTCTGGAAGAGCTCTTCCTGGCTATCAGAGTGGACAGAGCCCTCAGAATCTTCATCTAAAGGAGTAGGGTCAGAAGGTTCAACCCGGGGCCTTTTATTAGGAGGAGGCTGGGATCCTCTCTCAGGATGGGCCTGTGAACCTCTAATCATGGAAATTAAATCAGCAGCCATGGACATAATTTGAGTCTCTGGAGTCGGCTGAGGTAAGGATTTAGAAGTAATTTGCTTTGTTTGCTGGCTGCCTTAGCCCTAGTGTAGGCCTTAATAGACATGGCCATAGGGGCCTGGCAGCTCCACGCAGGAGTGACCTTGTCTACAGCAATGGTCACCGGGCATTTCCTCGGTTTTCGGTATCGGAGGAAAACCAATAACTGGCGGAGTAATGTCTGGAATCAGAGTGGTCGGTATCTGGTGTCTTAGGTTCGGAGGCGGTGGAGAGACAGTCTCAGAGGGAACGAACACTTTCAGCGCGCTAGGCTTTGGCGTGGCGTCGGAGGTAGCGGGCGAGGATGTCGGTCCGGTCTTTAAGCTTTTGGGGAGTTCCGGAAGATCCGGCGGCATGAGTATGCGCAATAATTAGTGCTTGCGGCGAAAAAAATCTTCAGCGAACTCCGCCCGGCGTCTGAGAGTCGCGGCGTGTTGAAGCGAGCACAGGCTACACAGGCCGAGATGTGGTGGTCTGGGCCCAGGCAAGAGACAGTAAGAGTGGAAATCCTTATGAGGGTATTTGTTTACCACATTTTGTTTCAGGAGTTCCATGGTATGCTGCTGATATTTCAGCATGTGGATTTAACAATTTAGTGCTCAAATATCAAGAGTTGCAGAGGTGTATACTTTTTTAACCCATCTGTCTAAAGCTCGGAAATCCCTGTCTGAAGGGATGGGATTCTTACTTGAGGTTGCTTTAATTCCTTTAGGTCTTTGGGAGATGACCTCTGGGTCAGTAGGATTTTTAAAAAGGAATTTGTGTGAGTCAGGGACTCTGTAGTACCCCATCAGGTTTCCTGGGAGCAGGAGGAAGGGTGTCAGGAGTCAAAGTGGATTCCATAAAAACATCATCCACAACATCCAGGACAGGAGGAATGGCTACAGGTCTGTGCTGTGGTAAATCGAAGAATTCCCAGAGTCTTTTTGACTGAGGATAGTACTGACATTCCCACTGGAAATGCTCCCTTAAAGTACGTAGGGTTTCACCAAATGAAAAATCCTCTGGAGGAGAGGCAAAAGGAATGCATTCCTCTATCAGAATCCTCATAAGCAGAGAGGGGTTACATGTCTTCATATTCTGAAACCTCAGAGTCATCGGACTCCTGTTCAGATAAAACTACTGGGGATAAGCCTCTGTTTTGGAAGGGGTATCCTAGCTTCCCCTAATAAGCATAAGGTCTTCCTCCATTTAAGCATCTGACATTGAGGCACGGAAGCAGGTGTCTGAGCTTGGGTCGGTTTTTTAGGCTAAGTTCATACCCTGGGCCTTAGAAACTCGGTAGTTTTAGAAAAAAGTGAAGATGCGAAAGAAGTCGTCTGTTTGTGAAGAGTATGAGTAGTGCGAAGAACTTCCTTGGAAGCCGGTGCCTGCTCAGCGGCTCCAGAAGCACCCAAGGAAGAGACATCTGCAGGATCCTTAGTCGAAGAAGAGTCTTGTGGTATACTGGACTCCGAATGAGTCTCGGTAGCGGCCTGCGAGTCCACAGAAGCGGGCATCAGGGGCTGCGAAACCACCTTACTGAGGATCGGAGAAAGTACAGTTTTGTACCTACCATAAATGTAGATGTCCGATAGACATGCAACTGCAGTCATAACATGTGGGTTGTCCTGCCTCAGGCAGCCCTCGGTCGGCCGGATTCCAAAGTCTGGGTCTGACGTTGGCTGATGTCGCATTTCTCTCGGACGTCAGAGCGGCTGGAGTATATAAGCATCAGCCGACGCCATTTTCTTCAGTGTTTCTTGCCCCAGATGCCAGGTGCCCTCCAAGGAAGGCTGTAATCAAATTGGAAGACAAAAACAGGATTCCAAACAAATAAATGAGCAATAAAACAAATACACCATAACAGATATCCCCAGCAAGAGAAACAGGGATAGGAGTGGACCCTAGGCATAGAGGGGTATGGAGGGAGGGAAAATCCGACTGCAGTTGCATGTCTATCGGACATCTACATTTATGGTAGGTACAAAACTGTACTACGTCCTTCAAGAATGCAACTGCAGTCATAACATGTGGGTAGAATACCATAGCTTAGCTGGGGGAGGAGGAATGCTCTAGGAAAAGGATGGTGAGGCAATCAAACCCTGCAGGACTGCCGAAGCAAAGCCTGCTCTGGATCTGGAGTATAGAGGGAGATTGTAGTGTTTGGAGAATGTATGCACGGAGCTCCATGTAGCAGCTTCTAGAATGTCCTTGGTAGGCACCCCTCTTAAGAATGCTGTAGAGGTGGCTGTAGCTCTGGTGGAATGTGGTCTGACATTGGCTGGAACAGTCTTTCCATGAAAGGAGTAACAGAATCTGATGCAATGTTCAATCCATTTAGAAATAGTCTGTTTTGAAATTGCTTTTCCTTGTACTGCAGGGGCGTAAGCTACAAAGAGTTGTTCAGACTTCCTACTGGCCTTGGTTCTGTCCAGGTAGTATCGAAGTTGTCTATGAATGTCCAAGGTATGCAACAGTCTTTCCCCCTTATTCTCAGGATTGGGGAAGAAAGCAGGCAGATGAATGGCTTGATTTAAAGAAACCCTAGATACCACCTTTGGCATAAAAGTAGGGTTGGTCCTCAATGAAACCCTGTCTCTGTGAAAAATAATAAAGGGTGGTATTGCCATTAGGGCCTGTAGCTCTGAAACCCTTCTTGCTGAGGTAATTGCCAACAGGAAAGCTGTCTTCCATGAGAGAAATTTCAAGTCAACTGAAGCTGCTGGCTCAAATGGAGGTAGAGTCAGTTTTTCTAAGACAAAATTGAGGTCCCAGGCTGACACTGGGGCCTTCCTTGGTGGCTTAATGTTCTTGATTCCCCTGAGGAATTGCCTTAATAAGGGGTGAGAAAAAACAGGAGGATCAGTGCTGTATCTAGCTGAAATAGCAGATGCATGTATCTTTATGGAAGAATATGAGAGGCCGTTCTTTAACATCTCTGCCAAATATTCCAAGATGAGTGGGATGTTCAACAATGATGCATCATGCCCCTTGCTGGTACTCCAATTGCTGAATCTTTTCCACTTTGCTAAGTAGACCTTTCTGGTGGATGGTCTTCGAGCCTCTGTTAATATCCGCTGAACTTCTTTGGAGAAAGATAAGCTGAAGTTATTTATGGGATCTCCCAGGCTGTTAGCTGCAGTGTCTGAAGATTTGGATGCAGTGTTTTGAAATTGTGTTGAGTCAAAAGTAGAGGCCACTGGGGAAGGGCCCACCTCCTGGTGTGACATATGCTCCGTAGTAGTGGGTACCAGTGTTGTCTTGGCCAGTCCGGAGCTATTATGATTCCCTTGGGTTTCTCTGCTTTGATCTTTAGTAATACTGAGGTCATCAGTGGCAGAGGTGGGAATGCATAGATTGCTATGGAGTTCCAGCTGAATGAGAGGGCATCTATTTTCCAAGCTTTTGGATGGTATGTCCTTGTGCAAAATTTTGGTAGCAGATGGTTGATGTGAGAGGCAAATAGGTCCACTTCTGGCTTGCCCCATGTCGAAGTGAGTTGTCTGAAGGCCTTCGGATGTAACCTCCACTCGTGTGGATCTGTGAAATTCCTGCTTAGGCTGTCCGCCAACACATTGTCTTTTCCTGGAACAAACTGGGATTGTAACTGGATGTTCAGGCTCAGTGATTTCTCCCAAAGCTGCATTGTCAGTCTGCAAAGGGGGTAAGAGTGGGTGCCCCCCCTGCTTGTTTATGTACCACATCACAGTGGTGTTGTCTGTCCGTATCATTAAATGGCCTTGCTGGAGTTGGTGTTGAAAGGCCTCGATGGCATGCATTACTGCCAGCATTTCCTTTTGGTTTATATGCAGATGTGTTTCCTTTGGAGACCATTGTCCTTGTATACACCTGCCTTCCATGTGCGCCCCCCATCCAAGGTCTGAGGCGTCTGTAGTCATGGTCTGTGTTATCTGTGGTTTTTTAAATGACATACCTGTGTTTGCCTGGCTCACCGAGGCCCACCATAGGAATTCCTTTTGTAGGCATGGAATGAGTGGTATGATTGTCTCCAAGTTGTTGCTGTGTTCAGACCAAATGCTTTTTAGGTACCACTGAAGCTTTCTCATGTGTAGTTTTGCTAATGGGACCACGAGAATGCAGGATGCCATGTAACCCAGGGCCTGTAGGAATCTCCTTGCAGTCATCTGGGTGAGTTTTGCTAAACCTTTGAAGTAATGAGGTTTAGAAACAAAGAATAATGCTCACTACACTCTGTTCGCCTGATAATAAACAAGACTTATAAAATACAACAAAAAACCAGGCTTAAATAGTGGGAAGTATACTTGCTGTGTTCAATTCAAGTCAGTCACAAAAGGCCTGATGAAGATTCGTTGAAAGCGCTAGCCCTGTGTTCTAATTATTTTAATAAACGTGGTTTCTACTGGACGCTTGGATTTATTTTTACATGCTGGCTGCGTGTTTTTTCTACAAGCTATTGCCCAGTGGATGAGTAGGTTCGAATGAACACTCTATGGTGATTTTGACTCTTTTTATTGGATTAAGAGTTCGCAAAGTAAAGCGGTGTAGGTTACAGCTTCGTTTCTTTTTGTGGAACATTTGGTTACCTTTTGTGACTGACTTGAATTGAGCACAGCAAGTATACTTCCCACTATTTAAGCCTGGTTTTTTGTTGTACTTTGAAGTAATGAGTTAACTTTTCTTGCTTGTCTTCTGTCAGGTAAGCCATCTGAGAGGCTGTGTCTAGTTTGGCTCCTAAGAAGATTATTTGCTGGGATGGCTGCAGTCTTGACTTTTGGAAGTTGACTGTGCATCCCAGAGCTTGAAGTAATCGTGTGACATAATCCAGGTTTTTTGTCAACATCAGTTTGTCGTCCACTTGTATGAGGCAGTCGTCCAGGTACGGGTAAATTTGTATACCCTGGAGCCTGCAAGCAATTATTACTGAAGCTTGGCATTTGGTAAATACTCTGGGCTCAGTAGATAAGCCAAATGGCAATGCTGATGCTTATGAATCTGGCCCTGCAAAGAAATCTGGAGGTCTCTCTGCAGCTGTGTTTTGATGGGACATGCAGGTATGCCTCCTTGAGGTCCAGAGTAATCAGCCATGACCCCTTGCCCAGCATGGGAAGGAGTTGCTGTAGAGTCAGCATTTTGAACTTTGGTACTATGAGAAAGGTGTTTAATGCGGACAAATCCAGTATTGGTCTCCATTGAGATTCTTTTCTTGGAACAAGGAACAGTCTTGAGTAAAACCCCTGGTCTTGTTCCTGTTGTGGGACTCTTTCTATTGCTTTCATCCGAGTCAGCAGAGTGATTTGCTTGATAGCCTCTGCCCTCTGATTTTGTGGTAGGTTTGGCATGCCTTGTTTTCTTGGTAGGGTATGAAAGTGAAACCTGTACCCTCGGTCTATAATGTCCAAAATCCATTTGTCCTTTGTCAGTCTGTGCCAGTTTTCTGCAAACAGAGATAATTTCCCGCCCAAGGGAGCTTCTAGTTGTTCCCTGGTAGGCGGTAGTAGAGGAAAGTCATTGAGATTGTGGTTGTGGGGCAGGTGAAACCCCTGCGTCACTTCTTTGGTTTCCTGGCTGCCATTGTCGTCCCCTGTAAGGGCCTCTGTATTGGCCTCTTCCTCGGCCACGTCTGTTCTTACCCCTTTGAAACTTTTCTGTATTAGGAAAGGACCAGTTTTTTGCAGGCCAATTCCTACTGAATCTGGGGGATTGAACCTGGAGGAAATCTTTCACAGTCTGAACTGATTTTTCTTCGATGGTCTTTAACACATCCTTAGCATTTGTACCAAAAAGCTTGTTCTTTTCCAAAGGTGCATCCAGAAGCTTTGCTTTTACATGATCTGGTAGAGGTTGATCTTTTAACCAAGCATGCCTACGAATGACTGCCCCTGTCATAGCTGCCCTACATGAAGCTTCCAGTGCATCATAGCCACACTGCAGGAAGTGATTGCTTACTTGCTGAGTGTTATGTACCGCTTCCTGCAAAGTCTTCCTGTCTAAAGGTTCAGGAGTGGCTAATGTTTTTTGTAAATCTTCTAACAGATAATCCTGGTATTGTAACATATGAAAAAGGCAATTTAAAGCTCTCATAGATAAGGTAGTGGATGTGTAAACCTTTTTGCCCCATCTCTCTAATGACCTAGCTTCCCTGTTGGAGGGCAAAGGATTTTTTGAGGTGGAGGCTGAAACTCCTTTAGGCCCCTGTGAGATAGTTTCCAAATCAACAGTATGGGCCCTTAATAAATGGAAATGAGTTTCGGGGACCCTGTAATACCTGTCTGGCTTGGCTGGAGCAGGAGGAAGAGAATCAGGGGTAGCACTAGAGTCAGAATACAAATCATCCAGAACATCAAGTACAGGAGGAATAGCTAAGGGCCTGTGCTGAGGCTTCTTAAGGAAAGTCCTAAGGCGTTTCCTGGAATCAGAATAATCCTGACCTTGCCACTTGAAATGTTCCCTCATGGTGTGCAGAACTTCCCCAAAAGAAATGTCCTCAGGAGGGGAGGCCGAGGGGATGGAATCTTCTGCATCCGAGTCCTCATAGGTCTGGAAGAGCTCTTCCTGGCTATCAGAGTGGACAGAGCCCTCAGAATCTTCATCTAAAGGAGTAGGGTCAGAAGGTTCAACCCGGGGCCTTTTATTAGGAGGAGGCTGGGATCCTCTCTCAGGATGGGCCTGTGAACCTCTAATCATGGAAATTAAATCAGCAGCCATGGACATAATTTGAGTCTCTGGAGTCGGCTGAGGTAAGGATTTAGAAGTAATTTGCTTTGTTTTGCTGGCTGCCTTAGCCCTAGTGTAGGCCTTAATAGACATGGCCATAGGGGGCCTGGCAGCTCCACGTGCAGGAGTGACCTTGTCTACAGCAATGGTCTCGGGCATTTCCTCGGTTTCGGTATCCGGAGGAAAACCAATAACTGGCGGAGTAATGTCTGGAATCAGAGTCGTCGGTAATGCGGTGTCTTCGGTTCGGAGCGGTGGAGAGAGACAGTCTCAGAGGGAACCGGAGCACTCGCGCTAGGCTTTGGCGTGGCGTCGGAGGTAGACGCGGGCCGAGGATGTCGGTCCCGGTCTTTTCGCTTTTTGGGAGTTCGGAAGATCCGACGGCATGGTGTACGCAAAATTATCGCCGAAAAAATCTTCAGCGAACTCCGCCCGGCGTCTGAGAGTGCGCGTGTTGAAGCGAGCACAGGCTACACAGGCCGAGATGTCGTGGTCTGGGCCCAGGCAAGGGAGACAGTAAGAGTGGAAATCCTTATGAGGTATTTGTTTACCACAAGAAAGACAATTGTTAACTTTTTCAGTAATTTCTGACATCGGCTGAGGCAAGAAAAGGTCCCCAACGGGGTACTTAGCTTTTTTGATGACTTCGGTATCGTAGAATACAGGAGCTGACCGACCGGCACTTGCGAACTGCTTCTGCTTCGGGCACCGCGCGGCAAGAAAGACTGAAGAAAATGGCGTCGGCTGATGCTTATATACTCCAGCCGCTCTGACGTCGGAGAGAAATGCGACATCAGAGGATGTCGGACCCAGACTTTGGAATCCGGCCGACTGAGGGCTGCCTGAGGCAGGACAACCCACATGTTATGACTGCAGTTGCATTCTTGAAGGACATCTGATGACTAGCTTAATGGAAGCATCTTTGGCAGTTTTGGACCTGTGCGGTCTTCTGTCTTTATCCTTACGTTTTTTCAAAAGATCGGTAGATAGCTTACCGAAGCCATATCAGAATACAAGGACTGAGAGCGAAAATATTTATCTACAATAAGGGCTCAACGATGTATAGTTCTGGCGTTGAACAAAGCACGAAAGCGACAGTGAGGGACGTTGTGGTCTTGGCCAAAATAGGTGATGCAGTCGGAATGGAATTCGCCGTGAGGTACTTGCTTTCCACAGGTGAGACAATTAAGTTTTTCTGACATCATTTAGAGCAAGAAAAAAGGATTACCAATGGGGTACTTAGCTTTAGAAGACTTCAACTTCAATTCGAAAATAAAAACTCAGGTAGCGGCCAACTGGCACTCATGCTAACTGCTTCTACTTCAGGCTCCTAAGCAAGAAAGATTATGTAATGGCGTTGGCTCCCGAATTTTGTACCACTAATGACCTGACGTCAGTCCTGGAGTGACAGCAACCAACGCAGAAATACTAAGCCTCTGGTATTCGGGTCAACTGAGGGCTACCCTGGCAGGATAACCCAAGTGTGTTGACTGCAGCAGTGAAACACAAAAAGTACAGTTGTGTACACTTACCATAAATGTAGATGTTAGAGTGTATTCACTGTTGCAGTCATCACATGTGGGTTACATGCTTGCAGGTAGCCCTCAGTTGGCCTGATTATCAAACTCTTGGGTCCTGCGTCAGATGCGGTCTCATCTTCCATTTCGTCAGGTAGTCAGGGGTATAAAGCATGCAGCCGACACCATCACATCAGTTTTTCTTGCCCCAGATGTCAGGTGCCTCCATAATGGGAAGCCATTATATACAAGGTTACACCTCCAACAAAAAAGCAAATACACCAGAAAGCTTTAAGCATAGCAAACAAGAATAGAGGTATGATCAATAGAAGTCAGGGGGCTGGAGGGAGGGTAACCAGGACTGCAAAAGTGAATACACTTGAACATCTACATTTATGGTAAGTGCACACAACTGTACTATGTTCGTGTTTCACAGTTGCAGTCATCACATTTGTGTAGATTCCCAAAGCTAAGGATGGGAGGAGGTAATTAGATAGCATTAGGACTCGGCTATAAGGCCCTGCAAGACTGCAGTGGCAAAGCAAGCTCTGGATTTAGAAAAAATTGGCAAGTGGTAATGCTTGGTGAAAGTATGTGCAGAACTAAAGGTAGCAGCTTCTAGGATGTCCGTGGTAGGGAAACCTCTGAGAAAGGCTGTAGAGGTAGATGCACAGCCCTGGTTGAATGTAGTCTTATCCCCTGAGGGGTAGGTTTTCCATGGTGCTTGTAGCAGAAATTAATGCAAAGGCCTCTCCACTTAGAAATGGTTTGCTCTGAAATAGCCTTCCCCTCTGCCTCTGCAGCAAATGCAACCAGCGGTTGTTCAGATTTCCTGAGAGGCTTAGTCCTGTCAAGTAAAATCTAAGATGTCGATGCACGTCCAAGGAGTGCAGTATTTGTTCCCCTTTGTTCTGTGGATTAGAAAAGAAGGTTGACAAATGAAAGGACTGATTAAGGGCCACACTGGATACACCTTGGACATAAAGGAAGGATTGGCTCTGAGAGACAGCCTGTCCACATGGAAGATGATGAAAGGCTCCACTGTCATGAGGGCCTGTAATTCAGACACACTTCATGCTGAAGTGATGGCTAGAAGGAAGGCTGTTTTCCAAGAAAGGAGTTTCAACTCTGCATTTGCAGCTGGCCCAAAGGGAGGTAGTGAGAGCTTTTCCAATACAAAGTTAAGGACCCAGGCTGGAGTAGGAGCTTTCGTGGGGGGGGTCTTAAGTTTTTGGCCCCTCTGAGGAATTGCTTCAGCAGTGGGTGAGAGAAGAGGGGTGGCTCTACATTGTAATATGCTGAAATGGCTGAGGCATGAATTTTGATGGAAGAAAAGGAAAGGCCCTTGTGAAGCACCTCACTTAAGTATTGAAGAATATGAGGTAAATTGGGCACTGCTGTGCCCATCCCCTGAGTTTGGCTCCAGAACAGAATCTTTCCAATTTTTCAGCATAGGATTTTCTAGTACTAGGCCTCCTTGCCTCCAGAATGACATCCATCACTTGCTTACTGAGGGATGGTAACTGAGAGATCAGGTAATTAGCCAGGCTGCAAGTTTCAGGGTTTGAAGTTGTGGGTGCAGAATCTGGCCCTCCTGGGACGGCTGGTGCCATGGTGTCAGCAGTGATACACTGCGCAAGAGGGGGTACCAGTGGTGGCGTGGCCAGTCTAATGCAATCAGTATTGTCCTTGGTTTGTCCTGTTTGATCTTTAGTAGCACTTTGGAGAGGAGAGGCAGAGGGGGAAAGGCATAAACTGATAGGTTTTTCCAGGTGAAGGACAGGGCATACACTTTCCAAGCTTGTCTGTGGGGAGTTCTTGTGCAGAATTTGTCCAAATGGTAGTTCTGTAGAGAGGCAAACAGGTCTACCTCTGGGCTCCCCCCATTTGTTTCTCAACATGTTGAATATCTTTGGTTCCAATTTCAAGTCATGTGGGTCCATGAGATTTCTGCTTAGGTCGCCTACCAGTGTATTTAGCTTTCCTGGTAGGAAGTGAGCTTGTAGGTGCACTTGGTAGCTCACAGCTGTGTTCCACAGAGCCATGGCTAGTCTGCAGAGAGGGTATGAGTGGGTTCCCCCCCTGCTTGTTTATGTACCACATAAAAGTGGTGTTGTCCGTCTTTACCAATAATTGTCCTGGAAGAATGTGGTCCTTGAAGGCTGTCAGAGCATTCTGTACAGCTAACGTTTCTTTGTGATTGATATGCAGGTGCATTTCACTTGGGTTCCACTTGCCCTGAATGCAGTGCCCTGCCAAGTGAGCCGCCATGCATAGTCTGATGCATCTGTTAGGGTTTGGGTGGCAGGGGGTAGAGTGATTGGCAATCCCGTGTTTTGGTGGTAGGCCTCTGCCCACCAAAGGAACTCTATCTTTAGACAAGGTAGGATAGGAATCATTGATTCTAGATCCTGAGAATGTTGACACCACTGTAGTTTCCTCACATGCAGTCTTGCATATGGAATTAGAAGAATGCAAGAGGCCATGAACCCCAGGGCTTGCAGTATTTTCCTTGTAAATAGCTGGGTCTTTGTGGCCAGTAGTTTGAAGTAGGCCGTCAAATGAGCTTGTTTCTCTGGCGTGAGGTAGGCCATCTGGGAAGCTGTATTCAAGCTTTCTCCCAGGAATACAATTTGTTGGCAGGGTACAAGATGCGTTTTCTTTTCGTTTATGGTGTACCCCAGAGAAGTTAGTAATTCCGTTACAAATGCTAGACTTAATATGTCCTGGCTTTCTGCCTGAATTAGACAATCGTCCAGGTAAGAGTATTTTTGAATATTTCTTTGCCTGCAAAAACCAGTGACTGGAGCTAGGCACTTAGTGAATACCCTGGGCGCAGTAGATAAGCCAAAGGGCAGTGCAGAGAAATGATAATGCAAGCAGCCTGCTTTGAAGCGTAGGTATCTTCTGCAAGACTCCCTGACAGGAATGTGCAGGTATGCTTCTTTTAAGTCTAGTGTTGCCAGCCATGCATCTTTGCCTAACATATGAAGCAGCTGTTGAAGAGTCCGCATCGTAAACTTTGGAATCACCAGAAAGGTATTTACAGTAGAAAGTTCCAGGATAGGACGCCATGTATTGCCTTTTCTGGGTCCCAGAAAAAGTCTTGAATAGAAACTTTGTCCCTTTTCCTTTTCTGGTACCAACTGAACAGCCCCCCCATGCTTAAAAGAGAGAGTACTTGATTTTGGTCCTCTGTCCACTTATTTGGGGGTAGATCTGGCCAGCCGCTTGGTGTTGGTAATGTGTGGAAGGGAAATCTGTATCCCTGGGACACTATATTTAAAATCCATTTGTCCCGGGTAATGAATTCCCAGTTCTTTGCATGAAGAGAAATCTTTCCTCCCAAAGGGGCAGTCAGTTGAAAAGTGCTTGGCAGTTTTAAAAGAAGTCATTGAGACAGTTTACCATAGGGGGGAGTTTTATTACTCCCAGACTTGGAAGTGGAGGCCCCCCACTGCTTAGTCCTGTGCGTATCCTGGGACTGAAGCCTGGGAAGCTCAGCTGGATCTGGGTTTGGACTGAGAAGGTCTGGAAGAGGCAGGAAAGGACCAATTCTTAGAAGGCCAATGCCTACTAAACCATGGAGGTTGTACTTGTAAAAAGTCTTTAACAGTTTGCACAGATTTAGCTTTTTCCTCCATCTTTTTAAGAACTTCTGCCTTACTGCCAAACAGGCGGTCCTGGTTTAAGGGAGCATCCAGTAATTTCGCTTTAACATGATCTGGCAAGGATTGCTCCTTAAGCCAAGCATGCCTTCTAAATACAGACCCAGTTACAGCAGCACTGCAAGAAGCCTCTAGTGAATCAAAACCACATTGCAAAGTATGTTTTCCAACTTGTTCAGATGAATGCAGTAAATCCTGTAAATCTTTATTTTCAGCGCAGTGAGGAATCAACATAATTTTCTGTTTAACAATCCAATAATATGCTGCTAGTACTTTAACATATGAAACTGGGAGTTTAAGGCCCTAATGGCCAAAGTTGCAGAAGTGTAAACCTTCTTAGCCCATCTATCCAGCGCTATGGAGTCTCTATCAGAGGGGGTAGGATTTTTGGCAGTAGTAGCTTTAATGCCCTTGGGTCCCTGTGAAATGGTCTCAGGAGCCGCAATAGGATTTTTAAAAAGGAACTTGTGAGAATCAGGAACCCTGTAATATCTATCAGGTTTTCTGGGAGCAGGAGGCAAAGAGCCAGGGGCCAAGCTAGATTCCGAAAAGGCATCAACAACAATGTCCAGTACAGGAGGTACTGCTAAAGGACTGTGCTGGGGCAGGAGTAAGAAATCCCTAAGCCTCTTTTTATAATCAGAGAAATCCTGACTTTCCCAATGAAAATGCTCCCTGAGAGTATGCAAGGTTTCACCAAAAGATAAATCCTCTGGGGGGGGGGGGGCAGAGGGAAGAGAGCCCTCAGCATCAGAATCCTCACAGGTAAATAAGAGTAAATCCTGGTCATCAGGGGAAAGAGAAAATTCAGAATCAGAATCCTGGTCAGAAGTATCATAAGCAAACTCAGTCCTAGGTCTCAGAGGGGGAAGGCTGGCTTGCCCTGATTAAAGTAATACGGTCTTCAGCCATTCTTATTTGTTTTTTAGGCATAGAGGCCTGGCCATGTGGTCTGGGTGTCAGTTTTCTAGGCATGGTTCGAGTTTTAGGCCTTGAAGAAGAAGATGGCGTCTGTTTAATATGCAAGTCTGTAGGCCTGTATACACCCTCAGAAGCCGGTGCCTGCACAGTGGCTCCGGACCCATCCAAAGTAGAGACATCTGCATGTTCCACAGATGAAGCATCTCACGGCATACCGGTCTTCAAATGGGTCTCAGTAGAGGCCTGAGAATCTGAAGTAGCGGGTATCAGGGGCTGTGAAAGCGCCTCACTGAGTACCGGTGAAATGGCGGCTGGTTTAGGAGAAGCGTCATCTGTAGCTTTGGACCTAGGCGGCCTGTCTCTGTCTTTATCTTTGCATTTTTTTTGGAATATCAGTAGTAGGAAGGCTTACTGAAGACATATCAGGATAATTGAACCGAGCACCAAAATATTTAGAAGAGAAAATATACGGACGACTGATAGTTCATGGTTTAAATAAGACACAAAACCGACAGCGAGGTTCATTGTGGTCAGGGCCTAGGCAAGAAATACAGTACGAGGGAAAATTTTTAGGAGGTATTTGGTTTCCACAAGCAATGCAATTATTTACTTTTACTGACATCGGTTTAGAGCAAGAAAAAGTTTCCCAATGGGGTACTTAGCTTTTAGTTGAAGACTTCGGTTCTGAAACTCGAAAACGAAAATTTCAGGAGTCAGCCAACCAGCACTTGCAAACTGCTTCTGCTTCGGGCACCGCACAGCAAGAAAGACTGATGTAATGGCATCAGCTGCATGTTTTATACCCCTGACGACTTGACGTCATGGAAGAGACAGCAACCGACGGAGGACCCAAGACTTTGTTAATCAAGCTGACTGAGGGCTACTGCAAGCAGATAACCCAAATGTGATGACTGCAACAGTGAAACAAGATCATCATCTAGGAGCCATTACTGAATCCCTAAATGATGTGGATACTCTACAAAAGGGCCTTACAGAAACAGATGATTGGTGCCAGAGTCATGGGCTTAAGCTCAATGCCAAGAAATGTATAGTTATCCCCTTTGGGAAATAACATTTACCCGTGAATTACCACATAGGTGGCAGTACACTAAACACAAAGTGTGATAAGAGACTTAGGGACACAGGTGGACACAGTGGTCTCACCTTCGATAACCACATCGCCACAACAGTCAGGAAATCCTTCTATGTGGCACACCTCATCACTAAGGGCTTTTCATCTAGGAAAAAAGGAGGTCATTGTCCCACTGTACTCATCCCTCATTAGATCCATTACAGAATACAATGCTCCGTTTGGTATGTACCTCTCAAGACATCTGCAACAACTGGAAAGGCCACAGAAATACCTCACTAAAAGAATCACAGGCCTAAAGCAGATGCCCTATGCTGACCGCCTTAAAAAACTCCAGCTGTACTCTGTCGCATATCCTCTACTCAGAGGTGATCTCTGCTCAACATACAAGGCCATGTCAAACCCAGAGCTGTTTGACATGTTGCACAAAGAAATTCCAATCACTAAGAGCCACACGCTCCAGGGATCTAAACCATGTCATCACAATAAACAAAACATGCTGGAGGGATAGGTTCCTGACCCAGAGACTCCCCAGACTCTGGAATAGACTGCCTATACATGTCAAGCAGAGCACCTCTTTGGCCCTCTTGAAAAGGAACCTTGACGACTGCACAGGAGAAAGGAAATTCACCCAGGGGATCACGTCAGTCACCCTGCTAGACAGGGGTCCAGGGAAGTAAATAGTGTGGGAAGAAATAGCCAGGGAATTGTTATGGCTAGGCTTGTATAGGCTCTAGGCAGACAGCCTAGTACCAACCAAGTACCAACCTATGAACCTATGTGTTCTGCAGGAAGTGCTCTATTGCCCTCATGGAGAGGAGGGAAAGGACTTGCTTTTTTGGCCTCTGCCCACTGGTTTGGAGGTAGATTTGAGAACCCTTTTGGGGTTGGTAGTGTGTGGAAGGAAAATCTGTATCCCTGGGACACTATGTTGAGGACTCAGCGGTCATTAGTAATGGTTGCCCAGGTGCTTGCGTGGAAGGAGAGGTTTCCTCCCAGGGGCAAGTGCAGGTGGGCAGAGGGAGGGGTTGGAAGTGGAGAGTCATTATGTGTTCTTACCATGAGGGCGTGGCTTTCACTCACTGGTTTAGAAGTGGAGGTACTCCATTGCTTTGATCTCTGCATTCCCTGTGGCTGTTGTCTTGGGGGGGTGTCCGCTTCCACGTGGTCTGGATTGAACGGATATGGAGGGGACAAGTTAAGGACCAGTGTTTGGAGGGGCAATGCCTACTGAACCTGGGTGGCTGGACCTGCATGAAATCCTTAACTGTCAGCATAGATTTAGCTTTTTCTTCCATCTTTTTTAAGACCTCCTCTACCTTGGTGCCAAATAAGCTTTGTGCAAGGGTGTAGCCAATAGTTTAGATTTGACATTGTCTGGCAAGGGTGTTCCTTAAGCCAAGGTTACCTTCTAAGGACAGAACCAGTATAAATTTGAAGGAAGGCTGAAACATTCATGAGATTTGTTGAATCAAGTTACCACTCTCGGCCTAGCAAATGCAGCCCTAGACATCTGCAGTAAATGGTCCAAAAACTCTCTATCCATGGGAGAAGTCAACATTTCAGATTTGGTGTCTTCTAGAAAGGTTTTGAGACCACAATCAAGCAATCTGTAACAGCCATGGAAGTGGCATCAGCAGAATCAGACATTTCTAACCATGAACATTAACCTGAAACACAGAAGTAATTCCGCGCCCCCCCCCCCAAAAAAAAGAGGAACGAGATGCCATAATACTCCGCATATCCTCAAGAGAGGAAGAAGAAGTTATGTACTTACCATAACGTTCCATGTTTGTTGTCCATCTCGCCTACATTCTTGCAGGTTGGGTTCGGAGCCGATCATGGCTCAAACTCAGCCAAATACTAAAGTTTGAAAGCTTCCACTAATGTTCTGAGCCACATCCCCAGATCTTGTTTGCAAGTGAAAGATTTAGACTAACCCAAACAACTACATCAGAAAAATATATCTATATACAGATGTTTGGTATGAGACAAAAACCCGAGACTCCAAATTATCATAACTATGTACAGAAGTATAGAACTGTCCACCCGTTCCTCCAGGAACACAGGATGGGGGGGGGGGGGGGGTAGGAGGGTGGGACGCAAGAATGTTGGCGAGATGGACAAGAAACATGGAACATTATGGTAAGTACATAACCTCTTAATGTTATGTTGTCCTATCTCGCACCATAATCCCAGGATGGCTCAGGAAAAAAAGTCTTCAATACAGTGGATCCAAAGGAAGATCTGTTCCGGGAGGCCACATCTACTTTGTAATGAGAGATAAAGGTATGAGGTCTCACCCATGAGGCAGCTGCACAAATAGAGACAATAGAAGTCTGGCCTGAAAGCCTGAGGATGTAGAGACTGCTCTTGTGGAATGTCCCTTTAACTTCCCTGGTAGTTTATTATTTTTACTTTAAGAGAAGAAAATGCAATCAGTTGCCATTTTGACAAAGTTACTTTGGAAACTGACAACCCTTCCTTTTTGTCAGAAAAGGACACAACAAACTGGTCGGATTTCCTGAGGTCTTTTGTCCTATACAGGTAAAAGCGTAACTGCCTATGTCAGCCCAGCTGATGCAATTTATACTCTGCCTTGTCGCTGTAGTTTGGAAAAAAGGCAGGCAATTCAATGGATTGGTTTATATTATTCTCTGAAAAGACTTTAGGAAGGAACGATGGATTAGTTCTCAAGGCTACCCTATATCCTTGTGAAAAATGATATAATAGGAACTAACAGAAAGAGCTTGTAATTCCGATACCCGTCTGGCAGAGGTTATAGCTACTAAAAAGAGAGCCTTCCACAACAAATACATCAAATCACAAGATCATGCGGGTTCAAAGGGTGGTAAAATCAGTGAGTTAAGAACAAGAGTTAGGTCCCAAGGGACTGAGGGCTCTCTGATCGGAGGTCAGAGTAAGAAAAGTACAGTTGCGTACACTTACCATAAATGTAGATGTTAGACTGTATTCACTGTTGCAGTCATCGCATTTGGGCTATCTGCTTACAGTAGCCCTCAGTCGGCCTGATTAACAAAGTCTTGAGTCCTGCGTCGGTTGATGTTTCATCTTCCATGACGTCAGGTAGTCAAGGGTATAAAGCATGCAGCCGACACCATTACATCAGTTTTTCTTGCCCCAGATGTCAGGTGCCCCCATAATGGGAAGCAAGTGTGTGTGTGTGTGTGTGTGTGTGTGTGTGTGTGTGTGTGTGTGTGTGTGTGTGTGTGTGTGTGTGTATATGTATATAACCTCGAAAAAGGGCATAGCTAAATTAATTTAAAATGGGTGGCGAAAGCCAAACACACTCTGGCTAGGCTTATAAATGCCCTAGGGCAGATAGCCTAGTATGAACATATGAACCTAAGAACCTAATAGAAATCATTGCTTCTAGATCCTGAGAATGTTGACACCCTAGGCTTTTTAGATACCATTGCAGTTTCCTCATATGCAGTCTTGCATATGGAATTGGTAGAATGCAGGAGGCCATGATCCCCAGGGCTTGCAGTATTTTCCTTGCATATAGCTGGGTGTTTGTGGCCAGTAGTTTGAAGTAGACTGTCAAATGAACTTTTTTTTCTGGCATGAGAAAAGCCATCTGGGAAGGCATGTTCAAGCTTGCTCAATGGAATACAATTTGTTGGCAGGGTACAAGACGTGATTTCTTTTCATTTATGGTGTACACCAGAGAAGTTAGCAATTTCTGTACAAACGCCAGATGATTCAATAGTATATGTCCTGTCTTTCTGCCTGAATTAGACAATCGTCCAGGCATGGATATATTTGGATATTTCTTTGCCTGCAAAACACAATGACTGGAGCTAGGCACTTTATAAATACCCTGGGCGCAGTAGATAAGCCAAAGGGCAGTGCAGAGAAAGTACAGTTGTGTACACTTACCATAAATGTAGATGTTAGAGTGTATTCACTGTTGCAGTCATTACATTTGGGTTATCTGCTTGCAGGTAGCCCTCAGTTGGCCTGATTAACAAAGTCTTGGGTCCTGCATCGGTTGCTGTCCCTTCCTTCTTCCATGACGTCAGGTCATCAGGGGTATAAAACATGCAGCCGACGCCATTACATCAGTTTTTCTTGCCCCAGATGTCAGGTGCCCCCCTAATGGGAAGCAATTAAATATAAAAATAAAACAATATACCTCCAACAAAAGCAAATACACCAAAAAGCTTTTAAGCATAGTAAAGGAAAGTAGAGGTATAGCCAAAAGAAGTTAGGGGTCTGGAGGGAGGGTAACCAGGACTGCAACAGTGAACACACTCCAACATCTACATTTAAGGTAAGGGTACACAACTGTACTATGTTCTTAGTGTTTCACTGTTGCAGTCATTACATTTGGGTAGATACCCAAAGCTGTGGTTGGGAGGAGGAATTTATACAGCGTTAGAACCAGCTATAAGGCCCTGCAGGACTGCAGTGGCAAAGCTAGCTGTAGATTTAGAGAAAATTGGCAAATGATAATGCTTGATGAAAGTATGTACAGAACTCCAGGTAGCAGCTTGTAGGATGTCCCTGGTAGGGACGCCTCTGAGAAAGGCTGTAGAGGTAGATGCAGCCCTGGTGGAGTGAGGTCTGACCCCTTGTGGGATAGATTTTCCATGGTGCTTACAGCACAAATGAATGCAATGGCCTATCCATTTAGAAATTGTTTGTTTTGAAATAACCTTCCCCTCTGCCCCTGCAGCAAATGCCACCAGCAGTTGCTCAGATTTCCTTTGAGGTTTAGTCCTGTCCAAGTAGAATCTAAGTTGTCTGTGCACATCTAAGGAATGCAGTATCCGTTCCCCTTTGTTCTGTGGATTGGGTAAGATGGTTAGCAAATGAATGGACTGATTAAGAGCCACACTGGATACCACCTTGGGCATGAAGGATGGATTGGTTCTGAGGGACACCCTGTCCGCATGAAAGATGATGAAAGGCTCCACTGCCATAAGGGTCTGTAATTCAGATACCCTTCTTGCTGAAGTGATTGCTAAAAGGAAAGCTGTTTTCCAAGAACAAAATTTTAAGTCTACAATAGCAGCTGACTTGAAAGGAGGTAGAGTGAGTTTTTTCAAAACAAAGTTAAGGTCCCAGGCTGAGTTTGGAGCTCTCCTTGGTGGTCTCAATTTTTTGGCCCCTCTGAGGAACTCCTTGAGCAGTGGATGAGAGAAGAGGGGTGGTTCTGTGTTATAATGAGCTGAAATGGCTGAGGCGTGAATTTTGATGGAGGAAAAAGGCAGGCCCTTGTGAAGCATCTCAGTTAAGTATTGTAAAATCGGAGGTTAATTGAGTGCTGCTGTGCTCATCCCTTGAGACTGGTTCCAGGCACAGAACCATTTCCATTTTTCAGCATAAGATTTTCTGGTACTAGGCTTCCTTGCCTCTAAAATGATATCCATCACAGGTTTACTGAAGGATGGTAAAGGAGAGATTAGGTAATTAGCCAAGCTGCTAAGTTCAGTGTTAGAAGCTGAGGGCGCAGAATCTGGTTGTCCTGCTGAGACAACAGGGAAGGTGTCTGAGGCAGGTGCCATGGGGAAAACCATGACGCACTGTGCAGGAGGGGGTACCAGTGTTGGCGTGGCCAGTCTGGAGCAATCAAAATCATCCTTGGTTTGTCCTGTTTGATTTTTAGTAGTACTTTGGAGAGCAGAGGGGGGGAAGGCATAGACGGATAGGTTTTTCCAGCTGAAGGACACAGCATCCACTTTCCAGGCTTGTTTGTGGGGAGTCCTTGTGCAAAACTTGTCCAATTTGTGGTTCTGGGGAGAGGCAAACAGGTCTATATCTGGGCTCCCTCATTTACTTGTCAACATGTTGAAAATCCTTGGTTCCAGTTTCCACTCATGTGGGCCCATGAGGTTTCTGCTTAGTCCGTCTGCCAGTGTACTTAATTTTCCTGGCAGGAATTGAGCTTGTAGGTAAACTTGGTAGCTCAAGGCTGTGCTCCACAATACCATGGCTAGTCTATAGAGGAGGTAAGAATGTGTACCCCCCTGCTTGTTTATGTACCACACAACAGTGGTGTTGGCCGTCTTTACCATGAGTTGTCCTGGAAGAATGTAGTCCTTGAAGGCTGTCAGAGCATTCTGTACAGCTAACATTTCTTTTTCATTAATATGCAGGTGCATTTGACTTGGGTTCCACTTGCCCCAATTGCACTTCCCTGCCAGGTGAGCCCCCATGCATAGTCTGATGCATCTGGTAGGGTTTGGGTGGCAGGGGGTGGTGTGAAAGGCAGTCCCTTGTTTTGGTGGCAGGCCTCTGCCCACCAAAGGAACTCTAGGCGTAGGCAAGGTATAACAGGAATCATTGCTTCTAGATCCTGAGAATGTTGACACCATAGGCTTTTTAGATGCCAATGTAGTTTCTTCACATACAGTCTTGCATATGGAATTAGAAGAATGCAGGAGGCCATGAACCGCACGGCTTGCAGTATTTGTCTTGCAGACAACAGTATTTTTGTGGCCACTTGTTTGAAGTAGGTTGTCAAATGAATTTGTTTCTCTGGCATGAGGAAAGCCATCTGGGAAGTTGTATTCAAGCTTGCTCCCAGGAATATAATTTGTTGACAGGGCACCAGGTGTGATTTCTTTTCCTTTATGGTGTACCCCAGACAAGGTAGAACCCCTTGTACAAACGCCAGATGATAAAAAAGTATGTCCTGGCTTTCTGCCTGAATTAGACAATTGTCCAGGTATGGGTAAATTTGAATATTTCTTTAGCTGCAAAATGCAATAACTGGAGCTAGGCACTTTGAATACCTGGGCACAGTAGATAAGCCAAAGGACAGTGCAGAGAACTGATGGTGCATGTAGCCTGCTTTGAAGCGTAGGCATCTTCTGCAGGATTCCCTTGTTGGGATGTGCATGTATGCTTCTTTTAAATCTAGTGTTGCCAAACAGGCATCTTTGCCTAGCATAGGAAGCAACTGGTGAAGAGTCAGCATCTTGAATTTTGGAATCACCAAAAATGTGTTTAGGATAGAGAGGTCCAGTATAGGATGCCAGTAGTTGTCTTTTCTAGGCACCAGAAAAAGTCTTGCGAATCAGAAGTGGCAGGTATCAGGGGCTGCAAAAGTGCCTCACTGAGTACCAGCAAACTGGCGACTAGCTTAGCAGAAGCGTCGTCGGCAGCTTTGGACCTATACAGTCTGTCTCTGTCTTTATCTTTGCATTTTTTCGGAATGTCGGTAGTCGAGTGGCTTACCAAAGCCATATCTGGATAACTGAACAGAGTACCAAAATATTTAGAAGCGTAAAAAAAAAATCAACGAGAACAGTTCGTTGTTTAAATAAGATACAAAACCGACAGCAAGGTACGCCGTGGTCAGGGCCTAGGCAAGGAATGCAGTACGAATGAAAATCTTTATGAGGTATTTGCTTTCCACAAGAAATGCAATTATTGACATTTACTGACATCGGTTTAGAGCAAGAAAAAGTTTCCCCAATGGGGTACTTAGCTTAGTTGAAGACTTCGGTTCTGAAACTCTAAAACGAAAATTTCAGGAGTCGGCTGACCAGCACATGCAAACCGCTTCTGTTTCGGGCACCGCACGGCAAGAAAGACTGATGTAATGGCGTTGGCTGCATGCTTTACACCCCTGACTACCTGACGTCATGGAAGATGAGACAGCAACCGACGCAGGACCCAAGACTTTGTTAATCAGGCTGACTGAGGGCTACTGCAAGCAGATAACCTAAATGTGATGACTGCAACAGTGAAACACGAAGAACATATGCCTTTGAGGAAAGCTATACATAACCTATGAGACATGATGGGAATTCCCATTTCACCAGTATGGAAATTAGAAATGGCCGCCAACTGAACTCCGATGGTAGCTGCTACGTCAAAGAGTTTGGAAAGAAATTCTAGGATTGCAGTAACAAGAGCTGTATAAAAGGTTCTATATTCTGTTCTACAGTCCAGCATGAAAATCTCTTCGACTTCCTGGAATACAATCTCCTTGTAGACAGTTTATGGGAAGACGCGAGAATATGACTCACTGACGGGGAAAAAAAGAGTAACACCTGGCTAAGCATGGAATTGCAGCAGTCCTGCTGTCAACTTGAGGGGTTGGCTAGACGGATGGAACTCTTCGGAAGAGTGGGTCAAGAGGTCTGGAATTGGATTCAGAATCCAAGGCTCCTCCAGCAGATGGGTCTGAAGAAAGGGGACCAAACGTTTCGAGGCCAGTATGGAGCAATGGGGATCACAGTGCTTTTCAATGAGCTGGCTTTCTGCAGTACTTTGGGAATTAGAGGAAAGGGGGGGAAAGGCAGAGTACTCCCTGGGGCCAATCGTGAACCAGTGCATCCCTTGGTAACTTCCCAGGAGGAATGAGGGCAAAGTAGTTGCTGCATCTGGCATTCATGGAAGTGGCAAAAAGGTTGCAACAAGGCTGGCCCCATTTTTGGAAGATCTTTTCCACAATCTCTGTTTTCAGAGACCACTCGTGAGGCAACAGAATAGCTCTGCTGAGTTTGTCCGCTATCATTTTGGATTTCCCCGGGATGTGCGTTATCAGAAAGTGTTGAGAAGCTATCACCCAATGCCAAACTTGTTGTGCCTCCCAACATAGTGGGTAGGATTTGGTTCCTCCCTGCCTGTTTATGTACCACACTACTGACATGTTGTTTGTCTGAACTGCAACCGTCCCTGTCAGTAGAGAGTCCTGAAATGCCTGCAACACAGAGAGCACCGCTCTCATCTCCAGAACGTTGATGTGCAAGTGGGCTTTCATATTTTTGCCATAGGCCTTGGACTGTCATCCCCAGATAATGCCCCCCATCTTTCCTCCCTTTTCACCTTTGGGATAAGGTCTAGACAGGGCAGAAAAACAGACTCCAACGGCAGATAAGGTTTTCCCACCCTGCTCGCACCTGGTCAAAGTATTTCACCTTTGGTCCAAAAAGGGATGAACCATCAAAGGGGACATTAGTGAAGGAAGACTTGAAGGGGTCAGCAAAGTTGCAAAGGCACATCCAAGAATGCCTCCTCAAGGAAATTCCTGTTGCAGCTGCTCTGCTCGCTCCATCAGCCACATATGAAATCGGTCTCAAGGAGGAGTTTACAATGAAATTGAGGGTAGAGGGTTGAGAGGATACTTTGTCCGCAGACCCGGAAGCTACAGTACCCTGAAGAGTATCTCCAAGTTCTTTGAGGAGATCCCTTTGAAGTCTCGTAAAATGTGTAAAGTAATTCAGCGACCACAGGGTGAAGGTCGATGAAGAAAAGGCAAGCTTTCCATATCTGTCCAGAGTCCTAGATCCTTTGTTAGGAAGATGAACAGACAAGGAGGTCTCAGACATATATTTTTTGGTGGCCACCGCCACCACCATCGCATCCACAGGGACACCTTTAAATCAAAAATGCCTTCTTTAAGGGAGCAATAATAAATTTGTTACGCCTCCTCTGAAAGTACAGTTGTGTACACTTACCATAAATATAGATGTTCGAGTGTAGTCACTGTTGCAGTCATTACATTTGGGTAATCTGCTGACAGGTTGTCCTCAGTCAGCCTGAATAACAAAGTCTTGGGTCCTGCATCAGTTGCTGTCTACTCTTCCATGACGTCAGGTGGTCAGGGGTATAAAACATGCAGCCGGCGCCATTTTAATCAGTTTTTCTTGCCCCAGATGTCAGGTGCCCCCCAAATGGGGAGCAAAAATATATAAATAAACTGTAAATATATAAATGCACCTTAGAAACATAAAATTTACCTTCAACTAAAAGCAAATAAACCACAAAGGCTTTTGAGTATAGTGAAGGAAAGAAAAGGTATAGAATGGGGGATGGCGGGTGGGTAACCCGGACTGCAACAGTGAATACACTCGAACATCTACATTTATGGTAAATGTACACAACTGTACTATGTTCTTAGTGTTTCACTGTTGCAGTCATTACATTTGGGTAGAATCCCAAAGCTATGGATGTGAGGATGGAACTAAACAGCATTAGGATCAGCTATAAGGCACTGCAGGACTGCAGTGGCAAAGCCTGCCCTAGATTTAGAGAAGAGAGGTAAATGATAATGCTTTGTGAACATATGAACAGAGCTCCAAGTTGCAGCTTCTAGAATGTCTTTGGTTGGGACCCCTCTGAGAAAAGCTGCTAAAGTAGAGGCAGCCCTGGTGGAAAGGGATCTGATCCCTTGGGCATAGGTTTACCATGGTGCAAATAGCAGAAACAAATGCAGTGGCTTATCCATTTAGCAATAGTCTGCTTTGATATAGCCTTCCCCTCTGATCCTGCAGCAAATGTTACCAGTACTTGCTCAGACTTTCTTAGAGATTTTGTCCTGTTTAAGTAGAATCTTAGTTGTCTGAGTACATCCAATGAATGCAGAATCCACTCCCCCTTGTTCTGTGGTCTGGTTAACAGCCACACTGGATACCACCTTAGGCATAAAGGAAGGGTTGGTCCTGAAGGCCACCCTGTCCTGGTAAAATATAATGAAAGGCTCCACTGCCATGAGAGCCTGTAGTTCTGAAACCCTTCGAGTTGAAGTGAATGCCAAAAGAAAAGTGTTTTCCAAGATAAAAATTTTATATCCGCAGTAGCTGCTGGTTCAAAAGGAGGCAGGTTGATTTTTCCAGCACAAAATTGAGGTCCCATGCAGGAGTTGGTACTCTCCTGGGAGGCCTTAAAATGTTGGCCCCTCTGAGATACTGTTTTAGCAGTGGATGAGAAAAGAGGGGACGCTCTGTGTTGTAATGAGCCGAGATGGCAGAGGCATGGAATTTTATTGAAGATCGGCCCTTTTCAAGCATCTCAGTTAAGTATTGTAAAATCTGAAGAATATTGGCCTTTGCTGTGTCTATTCCTTATGCTTGGTTCCAAGCACAGTATCTCTTCCATTTATCAGCATAAGATTTTCTAGTACTAGGCCTTCTGGCTTCCAAAATGACATCCATCACAGGTTTACTGAGAGATGTGGTTTGAATAGTTAATTAGCCATGCTGCAAGATTCAGAGTTTGGAGCAGAGTGTGCAGAATTTGATAGTTCTGCTGAGACAGTAGATGAGGTGCATCAGGCAAGTACCACAGAAGAAGGTGTGACATATTCATTAGAAGCGGGTACCAGTGTTGGCGAGGCCAGTCCGGAGCAATTAGAATCATTTTTGGTTTTTCCTGTCTGACTTTTAGTAAGACCTTGGAGAGTAGAGGCAGAGGGGGAAAGGCAAAGACTGATGGGTTTTTTCCAGCTGAAGGATAGAGCACCCACTTTCCATGCTTGTGATGAGTTCTTGTGCAGAATTTGTCCAACTGATAGATTTATTTGCCTCTCCCCAAAACTATGTCTGGGCTTCCCCATTTCTGTGTTAACATGCTTTGTGGATCCAGTTTCCATTTGTGCGGGTCCATAAGATTTCTGCTTAGGTCATCTGCCACAGTATTTTGCTTTCCTGGCAGGAACTGAGGTTGAAGATGTATTTGGTAAGTCAAGGCCATGGCTAGTCTGCAAAGGGGATAGGAATGGGTACCCCCCTGCTTGCTTATGTACAACTGTGGTGTTGTCCATCTATCAGTTGTACTGGATGAAGTAAGTCCTTGAAGGATGTCAGAGCATTCTGAACAGCTAGCATTTCTTTCTGGCTGATATGCAGATGCATTTGGTTTGTGCTCCATTTGCCCTGAATGCAACTCCCTGCCAGGTGGGCCCCCCCAAGCATAGTCTGATGCGTCTGTAGTTAAGGCTTGGGTGGCAGGGGGTAGAGTGAATGACAGTCCCTTGTTTTGGTGACATGTCTCTGCCCACCAAAGAAACTCCTGTTGTAGGCAGGGAATGAGAGGAATCATTGTTTCCAGGCTGTGACAATGTTGACTCCATAAACTTTTAAGGTACCACTGAAGTTTCCTCATATGCAGTCTCGCATATGGAATTAGTAGAATGCAGGATGCCATGAACCCCAAAGCCTGAAGAATTTGTCTTGCAGATAACTGGGTTTTTGTTGCCATTTGTTTGAAGTATGTTGTCCATTGTATTTGTTTGTCTGGCATGAGGTAAGCCATCTGGGGCAGTTGTATTCAAGCTTGCACCCAGGAATGTAATGATATGAGAGGGTACCAGTTGTGATTTCTTTTCGTTTATGGTGTACCCTAGGCATGCTAGAAGCCTTTTTACAAATGCCAGATGTTGAAGACGTGTGTCCTTGTCCTCTGCCTGAATGAGACAATCATCCAGATAAGGATAAATTTTAATGTTTCTTTGTCTGCAGAATGCAATTACTGGTGCCAGGCACTTTGTAAAGACCCTGGGCGCAGTAGATAAGCCAAAGGGCAGTGCAGAGAATTGGTAATACAAAAAACCTGCTTTGAAGTGGAGGTATCTTCTGCAAGATTCCCTTACTGGGATATGCAGGTATGCCTCAAGTCTAGAGTTACTATCCAAGCATTCTTGCCTAGCATAGGCAGTAGCTGTTGTAAAGTCAACATTTTGAATATTAGAATGTCCAGGAACGTGTTCAGAATAGATAAGTCCAGTACTGGATGCCATGAATTGTCTTTTCTGGGTACCAGGAAAAGTCTTAAATAAAATCCTTGTCCTTTCCTTTTCTGGTACCGGTTGAATAGCCCCCATGTCCATGAGGGACATAACTTGTTTCTGGGCCTCTGCCCACTGGTTTTGTGGCAGATCCGGCCAGCTGTTTGGAATTGGCAAAGTATGGAAATAAAATCTGTACCCCTGGGATACTATATTTAATACCAACTTGTCCTGGGTAATTAACTGCCAATTTTGAGCATGAAGTGCTAGTTTCCCCCCGAGGGGGCTGCCAAAATAAAAGTGCTTGGAGATAGTAGGGGAAAGTCATTGAGACTGCTTACTGTAGGGTTGTGGTTTGTTACCTCCAGATTTGGAGGTGGAGTCACCCCATTGCTTTGACCTGTAAGATCCCTGAGATTGATATTTGGAATCTTTTGAGCGCCTGGGTTTGCCCCGAGTGGCTCTGTTGGACACAAGGACCAATTTTTAGTAGGCCCGTGCCTACTGAATCTGGGTGGCTGCACTTGCAAGAAATCTTTTACAGTTTGCATAGATGTAGCTTTGTCTTCCATTTTCTTTAAAACCTCTTCTGCCTTATTACCAGAGTATCATGCTGCAAAGGGGCATCCAACAATTTTACTTTAACATGATCAGGCAGATTTTGCTCCTTGAGCCAGGCATACCTTATCACAGATCCAGTAATGGCTGTCCTACAAGAGGCTTCCAAGGAATCAAAACCACATTGCAAAGTATGCTTTCCAACCTATTCTGCTGAATGCAATAAATCCTGTAAATCTATTTTCCACACAATCAAAAATCAACATAATTTTCTGTTTCCGTAAGCCCATAACATGCTGTTGATATTTAAACATATGAAAATGGCAGTTTAAGGCCCTGACTGCCAAGGTTGCAGACGTAAAAACCTTTTTACCCCATCTATCCAGCGCTCTGGAATCTCTATCAGAAGGGGTAGGATTTTTGGCTGTAGAAGCCTTAACACAATTGGGACCCTGAGAAATAGTCTCGGGATCAGCAGCAGGATTTTTGAAAAGAAATTTGTGGGAGTCAGGAACTCTAATATCTGTCTGACTTTCTAGGAGCCGGAGGCAGGGAATCGGAAGCCATGCTTGATTCCGAGAACACATGATCAACAATGTCTAAAACAGGTGGTATTGCCAAAGGCCTATGTTAAGGAAGAAGGAAATCTCCAAGCCTCTTTTTTGATTCAGAGAAGTCCTAACTCTCCCAGTGAAAATGTTCCCTTAAAGTACGCAAAGTCTCTCCAACAGAGTAATCCTCAGGAGGAGATGCAGATGGGATGGATTCCTCTGCATCAGAATCCTCATAAGGTGGAACAGAAAATTCCTGATCAGAAGAGGAATCAGAAGAAATGGAAACCTGATCTGAAGATTCATAATCAGTGTCTTGCCTATGCCTCTTAGCAGGGGGGGTTGGGGACCCCTGATCAAGGTAATTAAATCCTCAACGATTTTGATCATTTGTTGTTTAGGCATAGGGGCCTGAGCATGTGGCTCATGAGTCAGTTTTTTAGACATAGAAGTTGTTTTTGACCTTGTTTTTGTTGATGGCATTGGTTTAATATAAAAATGTTGAGGCCTGAAAACACCCTCAGAAGCCGGTGCCTGCTCAGCGGCTCCAGACCCATCCAAGGGAGAGACATCCGCGGGTTCAATAGTATGCGAATCTCGCGGCATACCGGACTCCGAATGGCTCTCAGTAGAGGCCTGCGACTCAAAAGTAGCGGGTATCAGGGGCTGCGAAAGTGCCTCACTGAGTACCGGCAAACCAGCAATTGGCTTAAGAGAAGCTTCGTTGTCGGTTTTGGACCTTAACGGTCTGTCTCTGTCTTTTTCCTTGCGTTTTTTGTGAACTCCGGTTGTCGGATTGCTGACCGATGACATTTCAGGGTAGTTAAATCTTGAACCAAAATATTTAGAAGCAAAAATATACCAATGCTTAATAGTGCGTTCGTTAAATGTAGTACAAAAAAGACAGCAACGCACATTGTGATCAGGGCCTAGGCAAAGAATACAGTACAAATGAAAATCCTTATGAGGTATTTGCTTCCCACAAGTAATGCAATTATTAACTTTTACTGACATCGGGTAGGAGCAAGAAAAAGTTTCCCCAACGGGGTACTTAGCTTTAGTTTGAAGACTTTGTTTCTGAAACTTGAAAACGAAAATTTCAGGAGTCGACCGACCGGCACTTGCAAACTGCTGCTTCGGGCACCGCGCGGCAAGAAAGACTGATTAAAATGGCGTCGGCTGCATGCTTTATACCCCTGACGACCTGACATCATGGAAGAGGAGACAGCAACCGACGCAGGACCCAAGACTTTGTTATTCAGGCCGACTGAGGGCAACCTGCCGGCAGATTACCCAAATGTAATGACTGCAACAGTGAAACATGAATAACATCTGATAGTGCATGGAGCCTGCCCTGAAGCGTAGGTATTTCCTGCAAGATTCACTTACCGGAATGTGCAGGTAAGCTTCCTTTAAGTCCAAGGTTGCCAACCAGGCATCTTTGCCTAGCATAGGAAGCAGCTGTTGAAGAGTTAGCATCTTGAATTTTGGGATTACCAAAAAGCGTTTAAAATAGAGAGGTCTACAATAGGACGCCAGGAGCTGTCTTTCCTGGGTACCAGGAAAAGCCTTAAATAAAAACCTTGTCTCTTTTCTTCTGCTGGGACAGGCTGAATAGCCCTGATACTTAAAAGACAGAGAACCTGCTGTTGTGCCTCTGCCCACTGATTTGGGGGTAGGTCTGGCCAACCGTTTGGGGTTAAGTAGGGTGTGGAAGTGGAATCTGTATCCTTCATAAACTATATTCAAAACCCATTTGTCCTGGGTAATGAGTTCCCAGTTTTTTTGCATGTAGGGCAAGCTTTCCTCCTAAGGGAGCAGGCACCTGAGCAGGGCTTGGAAGGGTTAAAGTTGAGTCATTGTGCCATTTTCCCATAGGGGGGCATCTTACTATTCCTTGATATGGAAATGGGAACCCCCCCCACTGCTTAGGCCTGTGCTTAGAGTGAGACTGTAACCTAGCTAGGTGGTCTGCTGTTCCTGGGTTTGGACTGAAGGCCTGGAGGAGCCTGGAAAGGGACAATTCTTTGAAGGCCAATGCCTACTAAATCTGGGAGGCTGTACTTGCAGGAAATTTTAAACAGTTTCATAGATTTAGCTTTTTCCTCCATCTTTTTGAGTACTTATTCTGCTTTGATGCCAAACATGCGGTCTTGGTTTAAGGGAGCATCCAGTAATTTAGCTTTGACATGATCTGGCAAGTTTTGCTCCTTAAACCAAGCATGCCTTCTAAGTACAGACCCAGTGACAGCAGCCCTGCAAGATGCTTCTAAATAATCAAAACCACACTGGTATGTTTACCAACTTGTTCAGCAGAATGCATTAAATCCTGTAAATCTTTGTGTTCAGCACAGCCAGGAATCATCATTTTCTGTTTAAGCAGTCCCATAATAGGCTGCTGGTACTTTAACATATGAAACTGGCAATTTAAAGCCCTAATGGCCAAAGCAGCAGAAGTGTAAACCTTCTTACCCCATCAGTCCAAGGGTCTAGAATCTCTATCAGAAGGGGTAGAACTTTTGGCAGCTGTAGCCCTAATGCCCTTTCGACCTTGGGAAATGGTCTCTGGACCAGCAGTATGATTTTTTTAAAATGAACTTGTGAGAGTCAGGTACTCTATAATACCTGTCAGGTTTCCTGGGAGCTGGAAGTAAGGTGTCTGGGGACAGGCTAGATTTCCAAGAAAGCATCATCTACAATGTCCAGAACAGGGGATAACTAAAGGCCTGTGTTGAGGAAGGAGTAAGAATTCCCTAAGCCTCTTTTTGGAATCAGAGTAATCCTGGCTTTCCCAGCGGAAATGCTCCCCGTGAGTGTGCAAGGTTTCACCAAAAGAAAAATCTTCTGGAGGGGAAGCAGAGGGAATGGAATCCTCTGCATCAGAATCCTCATAGGTAGATAAGGGCAAATCCTGGTAATCAGAACATACAGAAATATCACGACTCCTGATCAGAAGAATCAGAGGGAAAATCAATTCTAGATCTCTTAGAGGGGAAAGGCTGGCTTCCCTTAAAGTAATAAGGTCTTCAGCCATTCTAAGCATTTGTTTTTTAGGCATATGGGCCTGACCATGCAGTTTGGACGTTCATTTTCTAGGGGTGGGTCAAGTTTTAGGCCTCGAAGAAGATGGCATCAGTTTAAAATACAAGTTCATAGGCTGTATACACCCTCAGAAGCCGGTGCCTGCACAGCGTCTCCGGACCCATCCACGGTAGAGACATCCGCAGGTTCCACAGTCAAAGAAGCATCTCGCAGCATACCGGACTCCGAATGGGTCTCAGTAGAGGCCTGCGAATCTGAAGTAGCGGGTATCAAGAGCTGCGAAAGTGCCTGAGTACCAGCGGACTGGCGAGTAGGTTAATGGAAGAGTCGTCAGCAGTTTTGGACCTATGCAGTCTGTCTCTGTCTTTATCCTCACATTTTTTTTTGGAATATCGGTAGTCGGATGGCTTACCAATGCCATTTCTGGATAGTTATACAGAGTACCAAAATAATTTGCTGCAAAAATAGACAGACAATGAATAGTTTGGGGGTTGAATAAGGTACAAAATCAACAGAGAGGGACGTCGTGGTCTGGGCCTAAACAAGGAATGCAGTACGAATTAAAATCTTTATGAGGTAATTGCTTTCCAGAGGTAATAGAATTGTTAACTTTTACTGACATCTGTTAAGAGCAAGAAAAAGGATCTCCAACGGGGTATGCAGCTTTTTTCCAAGACTTCGGTATTGAAACTCTAAAATGAAAATTTCAGGAGTCAGCCGACCAGCACTTGCGAACTGCTTCTGCTTCGGGCACCGCGTGGCAACAAAGACTGATGTAATGGCGTCGGCTGCATGTTTTATACCCCTGACGATCTGACGTCAAGAAAGAAGAGACAGCATCTGACACAAGAATCCAAGACTCTGATATTCAAGCCGGCTGAGGGGAACCTGCAGGCAGATAACACAAATGTAATGACTGCAACAGTTAAACACAAAGAACATCTGAAGATTGCAAAGGTGGTCTCAGTGCCGACAGTTCCACTATTATCGGACCCAAGCTCTCTGGCTTCCAAGACTCCAGGGTGACTGGAGGAGGAACTGATGAAACAAGCATCGTATGGGATGGCTCAGATTCTTTTGGGTCCAGAGATAACATTTTTGTCCCGACAGGTGGTCGAAGCAATCTCTTCACCACCTGCTCCACATCTCCATCAGATAAACTCCTGGAAAGACGGGGGAGACAAAGAAATGGTTTTGAAATGGCCTTCCCCTCTGCCTCTGAAGAAAAGCTGACTAGCAGCTGATCAGATTTTCTGAAAAGTTTACTCCTACCAAGGTAGAACCCGAGCCGTCTGTGCACGTCCAAAGAGTGCAGTATCATTTCCCCTTTATTCTGAGGGTTAGGGAAGAAAGTTGGTAAGTGGATGGAATGGTTTAGAGCCACACTAGACACCACCTTAGGCATAAAGGACGGGTTAAGTCCTGAGGGAAACCCTATCCGCATGGAAAATAATGAAGGGTTCCACAGCCATTAGTGCCTGTAACTCAGACAATCTTCTAGCTGAAGTTATGGCTAAAAGTAAGACTGTTTTCCAACAGAGGAATTTTAACTCTGCTGAAGCAGCAGGTTCAAAAGTGGGAAGCGTGAGCTTTTCCAGTACAAAGTTAAGGTCCCAGGGAGGGGTGGGTGCCCCTCTTGGGGGCCTTAAGTTGTAAGCCCCTCGCAGGAACTGTTTGATGAGAGGGTGAGAAACTAGTGGTGGCTCAGTGTTATAATGAGCTGAGATGGCAGAGGCATGAATCTTAATGGAGGAGAAGGATAGGCCTCTGTGGAGTAGCTCTACTAGGTAATCCAGGATTAGCGGTAAGGAGGGCACTGCTGTGTCCTTTCCATTAGACTGAGTCCAAGAACAATATCTTTTCCACTTTTCAGCATAGTATTTTCTAGTACTAGGCCTTCTGGCTTCAAGAATGACATCCAGCACCTGTTTGCTGAGGGTTGCTGGTGGAGTATTCAAGGAATAAGCCAGGCTGCAAGGTTTAGGGTTTGCAATTGTGGATACAAAATCTTTCCCTCCTGCTAAGACAGCAGAGTAAGAGTCTGGTGTTGGTGCCAGGGTGGCACCATTGTCAGACTGCGCAAGAGTAGGTACCAGTGCTGGTGTGGCCAGGCCGGGGCAATCAGAATTACCCTTGGCCTGTCTTGTTTTATCTTGAGTAGCACTCGAGAGAAGGGGCAGAGGGGGAAAGGCATAGACTGAGAGGTTCTCCCATTAAAAGGGTAGGGCATCCACCTTCCAGGCCCTGTTGTGAGGGTTCCTGGTGCAGAATCTGCTTAACTGGTGGCTCTCGGGGAGGCAAAGAGATCCACCTCTGGTGTCCCCCACCTCTGGATCAGAAGGCTGAAGGTGTTGGGCTCCAATTTCCACTTGTGTGGGTCTAGGAGATTTC
This sequence comes from Protopterus annectens, assembly GCF_019279795.1. NCBI lineage: Eukaryota > Metazoa > Chordata > Ceratodontiformes > Protopteridae > Protopterus > Protopterus annectens. The sequence continues at coordinate 1,038,822,244 of NC_056741.1, forward strand.
TGCTCAAGTCCGCCAGTGAATTTTGTTTGCCTGGCAGGAACTGAGCTTGTAGACGGACTTGGTTGCACAAGGCTGTGTTCCACAGGGCCATGGCTAACCTGCAGAGTGGGTAAGAATGGATTCCCCCCTGCTTGTTTATGTACCACATAACTGTAGTGGTGTCTGTTTTTATCAGCAGTTGTCCTGGAAGGATTAGGTATTTTAAAGCTGTCAGAGCATTCTGTACAGCTAGCATCCCTTTTTGATTGATGTGCAAGAGAATCTGCCTTGGGCTCCAGAGGCCCTGAATGCATTTGCCTGCCATGTGAGCACCCCATGCATAGTCTGATGCATCTGTTGTCAGGGTTTGGGCGGTGTGGGGTTGAGTGAAATGCAGTTCCTTGTTGTGGTTGCATGCTTCTGCCCACCAGAGGAACGCTGTCCTTAGACAAGGTATGATAGGAATGACTGTTTCCAAGTCCTGAGAATGCTGGCACCAAAGACTTTTCAAGTACCACTGAAGTTTCCTCATATGCAGTCTTGCATATAGAATTAGTAGAATACATTAGGCCATCATCCCTAGGGTTTGCAGAGTTTTTCTTGCAGATAGCTAAGTTCTGGTGGCTATTTGTTTGAAGTAGTCAGGCAGATGGACCTGTTTTTCTGAAGTGAGAAATGCCATCTGGGAAGTTGTGGCCAAGCTTGCTCCCAGGAATACAATCTTTTGACTGGGTAATAGTGACCCCAATGAAGTGAGAAGGCTTTTTACAAATGCCAGGTGCTGAAGCAGCAATTCCTGACTGCCTGAATCAGGCAATCATCCAAGTATGGGTAAATCTGGATACTTCTCTGCCTGCAATATGCAATGCCTGGAACCAGGCATTTTGTGAATACTCTGGGCGCAGTAGATAAACCAAAGGGAAGTGCAGAAAAAGTACAGTTGTGTACACTTACCATAAATGTAGATGTTAGAGTGTACTCAATGTTGTAGTCCTAACCAATGGGTTATCCGGCTCCCGGTAGCCCTCGATCAGCCAGAATACCAAAGGTAAGTAAAAATTATGTTGTCTGCCGTTGTAAAGGACGTCAGGGCGTCCGATACAAAAGGAGGCAACTGACATCACTTCCTCAGTCTTTCTTGCCATAACAGTCAGAAGCCTCCAGAAAACAAGACTTAAACTAAATTTAGCCTGTACCTTAGGAAAAAGAGAAAAAAAGGGGGAAGGAGGGAGGGAAAGCAGGACTGCAACAGTGAATACACTCGAACACCTAAATTTATGGTAAGTGTACACAACTGTACTGTGTTCATCGTGTTTCACTGTTGCAGGCCTAACCAATGGGTTGATTACCAAAGCCCAGAGAAAAGGAAGGAGGAACGAACAGAATCAAGGATTGGAGATAATGCCCTGCACAACAGCAGTGGCAAACCCTGCCCTAGCTTTGGAAAACAAAGGCAAATTATAATGCTTTGTGAAAGTGTGAACAGAAGACCATGTGGCAGCTTCCAAAATGTCTTTAGTAGAGACACCCCCTAAAATGGCTGCAGAAGTGGAAGCTGCTCTAGTTGAGTGGGTCCTAACCCCTTGAGGAGGAGCCTTGCCATGAAAGGAACAACAAAAAGTAATACAATGAGCAATCCATTTAGAAATGGTTTGCTTAGTAGCCTTGGCCTGGGCTCCAGGGGCAAAGTTGACCAATAGCTGAGCTGATTTCCGAAGGTCTTTAGTCCTGTCCAGGTAAAACCTGAGATGTCTGTGCACATCAAGAGAATGTAGGATTCTCTTACCTCTATTTAGAGGATTAGGAAAGAAGGTAGGAAAGTGTATGGACTGATTAAGAGTCAGGCTAGAAACCACCTTAGGCATAAAGGAGGGGTTGGTTTTCAGAGAAACCCTATCGGCATGTAAAATAAGAAAAGGCTCCACAGCCATCAAAGCCTGCAGCTCTGAAACCCTCCTTGCTGAAGTTATAGCCAAGAGGAAGGCAGTCTTCCGCGAGAGAAAAGTACAGTTTTGTACCTACCATAAATGTAGATGTTCGAAGATCCACATTGCTGCAGTCCTTACACTTGGGTAGTCTGCTGTCCTCGGTCGGCCCGAATATCAAAGTATAAGGCTGACGTCGGTCAAAGCGCATTTGACTGACATCAGGACGTCAGGGTACAAATGCGCATGACCGACGTCATTTCCTCAGTCTTTTCTTGCCCCAGATGTCAGAAGACCCTAAAAATAAAGGTCAAAACCAAAAGACAGCAAGACAAACAACCAAGCACCCCTGCCCTAATTATATGTACAAAATATACACTATATACACAATATTTACAACTCAACCCACACAACCACCTCTAACTACAGAGGGGAAGGAGGGAGGGTAAATTGGACTGCAGCAATGTGGATCTTCGAACATCTACATTTATGGTAGGTACAAAACTGTACTATGTTCTTCATCTCACATTGCTGCAGTCCTTACACTTGGGTAGAATCCCAAAGCAGAGGTATGGGAGGATGGCCAAACTATAAGGAAGCAGGAGCTGCCAAAATGCCCTGCAAAACAGCAGTGGCAAAACCAGCCCTGGATTTAGAGTAAAGTGGCAGGTGATAATGCCTAGAGAAAGTATGCACTGAACTCCAAGTAGCTGCCTCTAAAATATCCTTGGTTGCCACCCCCCTCAAAAAAGCTGTCGAAGTGGCAGTAGCTCCAGTGGAATGAGGCCGAATCCCAGCTGGAATCTCCTTGCCATGATGGGAATAACAGAAAGAAATGCAAAACCCAATCAACTTAGAAATAGTTTGTTTTGACACAGGCTTGCCCTGAGAACTCAAAGCAAAAGAAACAAATAACTGCTGAGACTGCCTGAACCCTTTAGTTCTGTCCAAATAATATCGCAACTGCCTGTGTACATCTAAAGTGTGTAAAATCTTTTCCCCTTTATTTTGGGGATTTGCATAAAAAGTAGGCAAATGAATAGTTTGGTTTAAAGCCACACTAGAAACCACCTTAGGCATAAAGGAAGGATTAGTACGTAAAGATACCCTATCCTTATGAAAAATCAAGAAAGGCTCAACCGCCATAAGGGCCTGCAATTCAGAAACCCTTCTTGCAGAGGTAATGGCCAACAAAAAAGCAGTCTTCCATGATAAATATTTCAACTCAGAAGTAGCTGCAGGCTCAAAAGGTTGTAGAGTGAGTTTCTCCAACACAAAATTGAGATCCCAAGCAGGAGTAGGAGCTCTTGTGGGGGTCTTATATTCTTTGCCCTCTAAGAAATTGCTTGAACAAAGGATGAGAAAACAATGGTGGGTCACAATCATAGTGAGCGAAATTGCTGCAGCATGAACCTTAATAGAAGAGAAAGACAAACCTTTGTCCAGTAACTCAGTAAGATATTGAAGAGCCACACTCAAATTAGGCTCAGAAACATCAAAATATTTTGCTGCACTCCAAAATAAAAATCTCTTCCATTTATCTGCGTACACTTTCCTTGTACTAGGCCTTCTAGCTTCCAAAATAACATTCAAAACTTGCTGAGGAAGTGGAGGCCCACTATGATTCAAAACAGAATATGCCAGGCTGTTAGGTGCAGAGAGTGAAGCTTGACATTGAGCAAATGGCTGTCCTCCTGTGACAACAGGTGTGGAATCAAAGGCAAAGGCCATGGAGGCTTCCGTACCAGACTTCTCAGTAATGGGTACCAGTGCTGTCGAGGCCAATCTGGAGCTATTAAAATCATCCTTGGCTTGTCCTGTCTGACCTTTAGAAGTACCTTTGGGAGGAGAGGCAGAGGTGGAAAGGCATACACATGAAGATTGCTTCAGTTGAAAGAAAGAGCATCCACTCTCCAAGCTGTGGGATGAAACCTTTTTGTGCAAAACTTTGGCAGCTGATGGTTTAGTGGAGAAGCGAACAGATCTATGTCTGGAGTTCCCCATGACACTGTCAATTTCTGAAATACATGAGGATCCAATTTCCACTCGTGGGGATCCATAATTGCCTGCTCAACACATCTGCTAAGGAGTTCTGTGCTCCTGGCAGAAACCTTGCCTGAAGATTGAGCTGTAAACTGAGAGCAGTCTCCCACAAAATCATTGCTTGCCTGCATAGAGGATAAGAATGTTCCCCTTGCTTGTTGATGTACCACATGACAGTTGTGTTGTCTGTTAGAATCAACACCTGCCCTGGAAGAAGTAAATCCTTGAAAGCTATTAATGCAAACTGGACTGCTAACATCTCCTTCAGGTTGATATGTAGATGATGTAGTCTGGCAGGCCACTTGTCTTGTATCCACTTTCCATTTAGATGAGCTCCTCAAGCTTTGTCTGAGGCATCTGTCGTTAAAATCTGACTCGCCTCTGGCCGGGTCACAGAGAGTCCCTTGTTTAGGTGACATTCTTGAGCCCACCACAAAAATTCCTTTTGAATGCAAGGTATTATTTGAATGACAGTGTCCAGATCCTGGCAGTGCTGTGTCCATACATTTTTGAGATACCATTGCAGCTTCCTCATATGCAGTTTGGCATTGGGAAGCACCAGAATACAAGATGCCATGAACCCTAAGGCTTGAAGGACTGTCCTTGCAGTCAGCCCGGACTGATGAGATAGTTGATGGAAGTAAAGGGAAAGACTCTTTTGTTTGTCCGGGGTTAAAATGGCCATCTGGGATGCTGTATTCAGTCTCACACCCAGAAAGCACATGTCCTGAGAGGGTACTAGACTGGACTTTATTTCGTTCACAGAATACCCCAGGCATCTTAGCACTGCTATCACATATTCCAAATGATGAAGAAGCTCTTCCCTTCCTTGAGCCAGAATCAGGCAGTCGTCCAAATAAGGATAGATCTGTATTCCTTTGAGTCTGAAGAAAGCTATCACTGGAGCCAGAACTTTCGTGAACACTCTGGGCGCAGTAGATAAGCCAAAGGGCAATGCAGAGAACTGATAGTGAGAAGTCCCAGCTCGAAAACGCAGATACTTCCTGCAACTTAGTCTGATAGGAACATGAAGGTAAGCCTCCTTGAGATCCAAAGTTACCATCCAATGATCTTTGCCCAGCAGAGGTAAAAGCTGCTATAACGTCAACATTTTGAACTTGGGAATGTCCAGATAAGTGTTGAGGATAGATAAGTCCAAAATCGGTCTCCACGTGTTCCCTTTCTTTGGTACTAGGAACAGGCGAGAATAAAATCCTAGGCCCACTTCTGGCATAGGGACCGGCTGTATGGCCCCTATTTGGAGTAACAGAGAAATTTGCTTGTGAGCCTCTATTCTTTGTTGAGGAGGAACGTCTGGCATGCCTTTGAAAGGAGGCAAGGTATGGAAATAAAACCTGCAACCGTGGTGTATGATATCCAATACCCATCTGTCTTGGGTAATTAAACTCCAATTTTCTTTGAAAAGTGCCAACCTTCCCCCCAAAGGTGCTGCCAGGAGAGAAGGTTCTGGCAGCTGAAAAGGTAGGTCATTGGGTCTGTTTACGAAAGGACTGACCCCTGCCCTCACCGAAGACTGTGCAGGAGAACCCCTGTTCTAGGCCTGAAAGAGCCCTGAGCTCTGCCCCTACCACGTCTAGATCTACCCCTAGACTGGGAATCATAAGAAGGATACGCCCACCCCTTAGTAGGCCAATTTCTACTAAACTTTGGAGGCTGGACCTGCAAAAAAATCTTTAACAGTCTGCATAGACTTAGCCTTGTCTTCCATTTTCTTTAAAACTGCCTCAACAGGAGAACCAAACAACACGTCAGATTGTAAAGGAGCATCTAAAATCCTTGTTTTAACATGGTCAGATAAATTTTGATCCTTCAGCCAGGCGTGCCTGCGAAGAACTGACCCAGTGGCAGCCACCCTAGACGAGGCCTGTACAGCATCAAAACCACATTGCAAAGAATGCTTACCCACCTGTTCAGAAACATGTACTAAATCTTGCAACTCTTTACAATCAATACCTTCTGCCAGAGCATCAACCTTAGACTTCAATTGTGAAAGGAGATAATTTTGGTATTTCAACATGTGAAACTGGCAATTCAAAGCCCTCATAGCAAGAGTGGAAGAAGTATAAACTTTCTTTCCCCATCTATCCAAGGCCCTGGCCTCTTTGTCTGCAGGAACCGGATTCTTTACAACAGAAGCCTTAACACCTTTAGGCCCCTGGCTAACAGTTTCTGGGTCTGCCCTAGGACTCTTAAAAAGATACTTATGAGCTTCAGGCACCCTGTAATATCTATCCGGTTTAACAGGAGCAGGAGGCAAAGAATCAGGATTAAGAGAAGCCTCTGAAAAAACATCTTCCACTACATCCAAAACAGGAGGTATAGCCAAAGGCCTATGCTGGGGTAAAAACAAAATTCCCTAAGCCTCTTCCTGGAATCAGAGAAGTCCTGACCTTCCCACTTAAAATGCTCCCTCATGGAATGAAGAGTTTCTGAAAAGAAAAATCCTCAGGAGGAGAAGCAGAAGGAGTAGAATCATCCACATCAGAATCAGAATAAGGAGAGTACTCCTGCAAGTCTTCAGCCGAAGACTCTGAAACATCTGAAGCCTGCTCAAAACTCCTAGCTCAGGCTCCACCCTAGGTCTCTTATCAGGAGGGGGCATAGAACCCCTAATCAAAGTAATCAAATCTTCTGCCATTTTAAGCATATGCTTCTTGGGCACAGTTCCTGAAGAACTAGGGGTAACACCAACTGAAGCTAAACCTGGCCTGCCCCTGGGAGAAGCCTTGGAAACAGAAGGAGAGGGCCTAACCACCCTAGGCAGGGAGGGGAGTATAGTAACCTGAGAAGCCCCATCAGCCTGGCCTGCCTCCTGAGAGGCCACATCCTGCAATAACAAAGTCTCTCCTTGGGATCCCAAAGAAACCTCCGGTGGAACCACCGGCTCCACCGATACCACTAAAGAACCGGCGTCCGGTACTGACGGTTCCTCTAGCCTAGGTTTAACAGCTTTGTCCTTGCGCTTCTTCGAAGAAGCGGGCGTCGGAGCATCCGACGGCATTTTATAATTGCACCGCTTCCCGAAGACTAACCTGGCACAATCTAATCTTCTCTTAATAGTGCGCTTATTGAATCTAGCACAAGAGCGACACCCAACAACGTCGTGCTCCGGCCCTAAACAAGGAATACACAAAGTATGGTAGTCTCTATGCGGTATCTGTTTCCCACAAGAAATGCAATTATTCACTTTTTCTGACATCCGGTAAATCACTGAGGCAAGAAAAAAATAAAATATTCCCCAACGGGGTACTTAGCCAACTTTGATTCGGTCTGAAACTCCGAAATCGAATAATTTCAGAACGCCAACCGGCACTTGCAACGCTGCTTCTGCATCGGACCATGCAGCAAAAAAGACTGAGGAAATGACGTCGGTCATGCGCATTTGTACCCTGACGTCCTGATGTCAGTCAAATGCGCTTTGACCGACGTCAGCCTTATACTTTGATATTCGGGCCGACCGAGGACAGCGGACTACCCAAGTGTAAGGACTGCAGCAATGTGAGATGAAGAACATCTTTAAATATGCAGTGGCAGCTGGCTCAAAAGGAGGAAGAGTGAGTTTCTCTAGAACAAAATTAAGATCCCAGGCTGGAGTAGGCGCCCTTCTGGGGGATTTTAAGTTGCAAGCACCTCTGAGAAACATTTTCATCAGAGGATGAGAGAAAATGGGTTGTTCAAAAGAACAACGAGCAGAAATGGCTGAAGCATGGATCTTGAAAAGGAAAACGAAAGATCATCCTGAAGCAAATCAGCCAGGTATTCCAGGATCAGAGGAAGAGTAGGCTGAGAAGAAGATTCCCCTCTAGCCTGCATCCAAACAGAGAATTTCTCCCATTTGCCAGCATAAGACTTCCTAGTGCTAGGCCTCCTGGCCTCCTTCAGCACGTCAACCATCTGCTGGGACAGGGAAGAATAGGATGGAGTCATACAATGAGCCAAGCTGCCAAATGGAGAGACTGAAGATGAGGATGTAGAACATTGCCCCTTCCTGAACCAAAAGATTTGGCCTCAGAAGAAGATGCCAAGGAGGAAATTGGGAGAGACCGCGAAGCAGTGGATATCAATGCTGCTTGGGCCAGTCCGGAGCTACGAGAATAGTCCATGGTCGTTCATCCCTGATCTTCAATAATACTCTGGGAAGAAGAGGAAGAGGAGAGGAGGCATAAACTGACAGCAGCGTCCAAGGGAAGGACAGAGCATCCACTCTCCAGGCTCTGCTGTGATGCTGCCTGGTGCAAAAAAAGAGGTAGAAGATAGTTGTCTGGAGAGAAGAGATCCACTTGAGGAGTGCCCCAACACTGAATGATGCTGTAACCAACTGCTCTGTTGAGCTGCCACTCGTGAGGATCCAGGGTCTGTCTGCTCAACTGGTCTGCCAAAACATTGAGCCTTCCTGGAAGAAACTGAGCTAGGAGATGCAGGCCCAGGGATGCTGCTATGGACCAAAGACTCATGTTCTGTCTGCACAGGAGTTAAAAATGAGTCCCTCCCTGCTTGATGTACAACATTACTGTGGTGATGTCTGTCCTGACAACAAGGGTCCCTGGAGAAAGAAGATGCTTGAAAGCTAGTAAAGCCTGCTGGACTGCATTCACGTGTAAGTGCATCTGCTGGGCATTCCTTCTTCCTGTACGCATCTGCCATCCAGGTCAGCTTCCCAGGCATAGTCTGATGAGTCTGTGGTAAGAACTTGAGTGGCCAGGGGTGGGCTAAAAGGCATGCCTTTGTTCTATAGACAGGCTGTTGCCCACCAAAGAAATTCTGTCTGCAGACATGGAAGCAGAGGAATGATCACATCCAGGTCCTGTGTGTGTTGATACACAAGTGTTCTTGAGATACCACTGCAATTTCCTCATATGCAGTTTTGCATATGGAATCATGAGAATGCAAGAGACCATGAATCCCAGAGCTTGCAGATATTTCCTTGCAGGGAGCTGGGACAGGTTTGCCAAATCCTTGAAGTAAATTGAAAGAGTTGTCTGCTTCTCCTAGGTGAGATGTATCATCTGGGCGGCTGTGTTCAGACTCGGTCCCAGGAATGTAATCACTTTGGACGGCACCATTTTTGATTTTTCCACATTAAGAGTGTAACCCAGGGAAGAGAGAAGAGTCTTTACAAATTCTAGATGCTTTAGCAGCTGTTCCTGAGAATTTGCTTGAATTAGACAGTCATCCAAGTGTGGATAAATCTGAATTTTCTTTTGCCTGCAAAAAGCAATGAATGGAGCCAGGCACTTTGGGAAAACTCTGGGAGCAGTACATAAGCCCAAAGGGCAGCACAGAGAACTGATACTGTTGCTTGCCCACCCTGAAACGAAGGAATTACCTGCAACTTTCCCTGATAGGAATGTGCAGATAAGCTTCTTTCAAATCCAATGTTACCAGTCAGGCATACTTTTCTAACATTGGCAGTAACTAATGCAGAGTGAGCATTTTGAACTTTGGAATTATCAAGAAAGTGTTCAGGATGTATAGATCCAGGACAGGACGCAAAGTGCCTTTTTTTGGAACTAGAAAGTCTGGAATAGAATTCCCTGGCCTACCCGCTGAGCAAGAACTGATTCTATTGCTCCCAGATGTAATGGAGACAAAATTTGACTTCTACTTCTGTCCTTTGGTTTGGAGGAGTGTCTGGGAATCCTTTGGGTACTGGAGAGGTGTGGAAAGAAAACGTATGCCCTAAGGATACAGTTCTGAGTACCCATTTGTCATCCGCGATGGCGGCCCAAATATTTGCAAACAGGGCCAACCTTCACCCTAAAGGACTCTCCAGGCAGGCAAGAACAGGCAGAAGTTGGACAGAGTCATTGAGAATGTTTAGATTGAGATGCAGGTTTAGAACTTTCTGCCTTGGAAGAGGAAGCCTGCCAACGCTTAGACCTTTGAGGGGTAGCCCCCTAGAAGATTTGTAACCTCTAGTCCTAGAACAGCTCTGTCTGCCAGTATCAGGGAACGTCCAACTCTTAGAAGGGTAATTCCTGCTAAAGCAAGGAGGCTGAACTTGTAGAAAGTCTAACTGTCTGCATAGACTTGGCCTTATCTTCCATCTTCTTGACCAATTCTGCTGCCTTGCTGCCAAAAAGACTGTTCTTATGCAAAGGTACATCTAAATGCTTAGCCTTAACAGGCTCTGGTAGGGGCTGCTCCATGAGCCAAGCATGCCTTCTAATAACAGAGCCAGTAGCTGTAGCCCTACAGGAGGCTTCTAGAACGTCAAAACCACAATGCAAAGAATGCTTATTGATTAGACTGGCAGAATTCAGCAAATCCTGCATATCTTTACTCTCCGCCAACTGAGGCACACCTGCTATCCTAGATTTAATAGCTTCCAAGGTGTGCTACTGGTACTTCAGCATATAAAGAAGACAATTAGTACACGGAATAGCAAGAGTGGCAGAAGTATAAACCTTTTTACCCCACCTATCTAGGTTCATGGATTCCCTGTCAGAAGGAACAGGATTTTTAGTAACAGTGGCCTTAACTCCTTTAGGGCCTTGAGAAATAACCTTTGCATCAGCCAACGGATTCCTGAAAGGAAACAAATGAGAATTAGGAAAGTACAGTTGGGTACACTTGCCATAAATGTAGATGTTCGAGTGTATTAACTGTTGCAGTCATTACATTTGGGTCATCTGCTTGCAGTAGCCCTCAATCGGCCTGATTAACAAAGTCTTGGGTCCTGTGTCGGTTGCTGTCCCTTCTTCCATGACGTCAGGTCATCAGAGATATAAAACCTGCAGCAGACGCCATTACATCAGTTATTCTTGCCCCAGATGTCAGGTGCCCCCTATTGGGAAGCAGTTAAATCTATAATACAAGGATATACCTCCAACAAAAAAAGCAAATACACCAAAAAGGTTTTTGAGCATAGGTAAGTAAGAGCAGAGGTACAGTCAAAAGAAGAGAGGGGGCTGGAGGGTGGGTAACCAGGACTGCAACAGTGAATACACTCGAACATCTACATTTATGGTAACTTTACACAACTGTACTATGTTCTTCGTGTTTCACTGTTGTAGTCATTACATTTGGGTAGATTCCCAAAGCTAAGATTGGGAGGAGGAATTTAAACAGAAACTAGACCAGCTATAAAGCCCTGCAAGACTGCAGAGGCAAAACCAGCTCTGGATTTAGAGAAATTGGCAAATGATAATGCTTGGTGAAAGTACGTAGAGAACTCCAGGTAGCAGCCTCTAGAATGTCCCTGGTAGGGACGCCCCTGAGAAAGGATGTAGAGGTAGATGCAGCCCTGGTTGAATAGGGTCTGATGCCCTGTGGGATAGGCTTTCCATGGTGCTTATAGCAGAAATTAATGCAGTGGCCTATCCATTTTGAAAGTGTTTGCTTTGAAATAGCTTTCCCCTCTGTCCCTGCAGCAAATGCCACCAGCAGTTAAGATTTTATTTGAGGTTTAGTCCTGTCCAAGCAGAATCTAAGTTGTCTGTGCACATTTAAGAAGTGCAGTATCTGTTCCCCTTTGTTCTGTGGGATTGGAAAGAAAGTAGGCAAATGAATGGACTGATTAAGAGCCACACTGGATACCACCTTGGGCATGAAGGAGGGATTGGTTCTGAGGGACACCCTGTCTGCATGAAATATGATGAAAGGCTCCACTACCATAAGGGCCTGTAATTCAGATACCCTTCTTACAGAAGTGATTGCTAAAAGGAAAGCTGTTTTCCAGGAAAGGAATTTTAAATCTGCAGTAGCAGCTGGCTCGAAAGGAGGAAGAGTGACTTTCTCCAAGACAAAGTTAAGGTCCCATGCTGGAGTTGGAGCTCTCCTGGGTGGCCTTAAATTTTTGGCCCCTCTGAGGAACTACTTGAGCAGTAGGTGAGAAAAGAGGGGAGGCTCTGTACTATAATGAGTTGAAAAGGCTGAGGCATAAATTTTGATGGAGGAAAAAGGCAAGCCCTTATGAAGCATCAGTCAAATACTGCAGAATCTGAGGTAAATTGGGCACTGCTGCGCTCATCCCTTGAGACTGGTTCTAGGTACAAAATCTTTTCCATTTTGCAGCATAAGATTATCTGGTACTAGGCCTCCTACCCTCTAAAATGATATCCATCACTGATTTACTGAGGGGTGGTAAAGGAGAGATTAGGTAATTAGCCAGGCTGCTAGGTTCAGGGTTTGCAGCTGAGGGTGCAGAATCTGGTTATCCTGCTGAGACAACAGGGAAGGAGTCTGAGGCAGGTGCCATGGGGCCAAGTGTGACACACTGTGCAGGAGGGGGTACCAGCGTTGGTGTGGCCTGCATGGTGCAATTAAGATCGTCACTGGCTTGTCCTGTTTGATTTTTAGTAGTACCTTGGAGAGCAGAGGAGGAAAGGCATAAACTGATAGATTTTTCCAGCTGAAGGATAGAGCATCCACTTTCCAAGCCAGTTTGTGGGGAATCCTTGTGCAAAATGTGGCCAATTGATGGTTCTGGGGGGATGCAAACAGGTATATACCTGGGCTCCCCCATTTGCCTGTCAACAAGTTGAAAATCCTTGGTTCCAGTTTCCACTCGTGTGGGTCCATGAGGTTTCTGCTTAGTTCATCTGCCAGTGTATTTAGTTTTCCTGGCAGGAACTGAGCTTGAAGATTCACTTGGTAGCTCAAGGTTATGTTCCACAATGCCATGGCTAGTCTGCAGAGGGGGTAAGATTGTGTACCCCCCTGCTTGTTTATGTACCACACCGTGGTGTTGTCAGTCTTTACCATTAGTTGTCCTGGAAGAATGTGGTCCTTGAAGGCTGTCAGAGCATTCTGTGCAGCTAACATTTCCTTTTGATTTAGGTGTAGGTGCATTTGACTTGGGTTTCACTTGCCCTGAATGCACTTCCCTGCCAGGTGAGCCCCCATGCATACTCTGAAGCGTCTGCTGTCAAGGTTTGGCCGGCAGGGGGTAATGTGAATGGTAGTCCCCTGCTCTGGTGGCAAGCCTTTGCCCACCAAAGGAACTCTAGGCATAGGCAAGGTATGATAGGAATTGTTGCTTCTAGATCCTGTGAATGTTGACACCATAGGCTTTTTAGATACCATTCCAGTTTCCTCATATACAGCAATGCATATGGAATTAGAATGCAGGAGTCCATGAACCCAAGGCTTGCAGTATTTGCCCTGCAGATAACAGAGTTTTTGTGGCCACTTGTTTGAAGTAGGTTGCCAAATGAATCCGTTTCTCAGGTGTGAGGAAGGCCACCTGGGAAGTTGTATTCAAGCTTGCTCCCAGGAATACAATTTGTTAACAGGGTACCAGGTCTTCTTTTCGTTTATGATGCACCCCAGACAAGTCAGTACCCTTTGAACAAAGGCCAGATTCAAAAGTATGTCCTGGCTTTCTGCCTGAATTACACAATCGTCCAGGTATGGGTATATCTGAATATTTTTTTGCCTGCAAAATGCAATGACTGGAGCTAGGCACTTTGTGAATATCCTGGGCACAGTAGATAAGCCAAAGGGCAGTGCAGAGAACTGATAGTGCATGTAGCCCGCTTTGAAGCGTAGGTATCTTCTGCAAGACTCCCTGATAGGGATATGCAGGTATGTTTCTTTTAAGTCTAGTGTTGCCAACCATGCATCCTTGCCTACATTGGTAGCAGCTGGTGAAGAGTCAGCATTTTGAATTTTGGAATCACCAGAAAGGTGTTTAGAGTAGAAAGGTCCAGGATAGGACGCCATGTATTGCCTTTAATGGGTACCAGGAAAAGTCTTGAATAGAAACCTTGTCCCTTTTCCTCTTCTGGTACCAATTGAATAGCCCCCATGCTTGAGAGAGTACTTGATATTGGGCCTCAGCCCACTGATTTGGGGGTAGATCTGGCCACCCGTTTGGTGTTGGTAATGTGTGGAAGTGAAATCTGTATCCTTGGGACACTACATTTAAAACTCATTTGTCCTGGATAATGAGTTCCCAGTTTTTTGCCTGCAGGCCAATCTTTCCGCCTAAAGGAGCATTCAGTTGGCAAGTGCTTGGAAGTTTTAAAAGCAAGTCATTGAGACAGTTTTCCATAGGGTGGACTACTCCCAGATTTGGGTGCAGAAAACCCCCACTGCTTAGTCTTTTGTGTCCCGTGACTGAAACCTGGGGTTTCTTCTGTGTCTGGGTTTGGCTTGAGAAGACCTGGAAGGGGCTGGAAAAGACCAATTCTTAGAAGGCCAGTGCCTACTAAATCGAGGAGGCTGAACTTGTAAGAAATCTTTAACAGTTTGCATAGATTTAGCTTCATCTTCCATCTTTTTTAGAACTTCCTCAGCCTTGTTGCCAAACAGGCGGTCCTGATTTAAGGGGGCATCCCACAGTTTAGCTTTAACATGATCAGGCAAATATTGCTCCTTCAGCCAAGCATGCCTTCTGAGCACAGACCCAGTAACAGCAGCCCTGCAAAAGGCCTCTAATGAATAAAATCCACATTGCAAAGTACGTTTTCCAACCTGTTCAGCAGAATGCATTAAATCCTGTAATTCTTTATTTTCAGCACAGTCAGGAATCATCATTTTCTGTTTAAGCAATCCAGTAACATGTTGTTGATACCTCAACATATGAAACTGGCAGTTTAAAGCCCTAATGGCCAAGGTTGCAGAAGTGTAAACCTTACCCCATCTATCCAGCGCCCTGGAGTCTCTATCAGAAGGGGTAGGATTTTTAGCAGTAGAAGCCTTAATGTCCTTGGGTCCCTGTGAAATAGTCTCTGGATCCGCAACAGGAGTTTTAAAAAGGAACTTGTGTGAATCAAGAACCCTGTAATATCAGTCAGGTTTTCTAAGAGTAGGAGGCAAAGAATCAGGGGCCAAACTAGATTCCGAAAAGGCATCAACAATGTCTAGTACAGGAGGAATAGCTAAAGGCCTATGCTGGGGCAGGAGTAAGAAATCCCTAAGCCTCTTTTCTGAATCAGAAAAATCCTGGCTTTCCCAGTGGAAATGCTCCCTTAAAGTATGTAAGGTTTCACCAAAAGAAAAATGCTCTGGAGGGGAAGCACAGGGAATAGAGTCCTCTGCATCAGAATCCTCATAAGTAGATAAGGACAAATCCAGATCATCAGAAGAATTAGAAAAATCAGAATCCTGGTCAGAAAATTCATAAACAACTTCAGTCCTAAGTCTCTTAGAAGGGGGATGTTGGCTTCCCCTGATTAGTGTTATAAGATCTTCAGCCATTCTTATCATTTGCTTTTTAGGCATAAAGGCCTGAGCATGCGGCCTGGGCGTCAGTTTCTTAGGCATGGTTCGAGATTTAGGCCTAAATGAAGGAAACATCAGTTTAATATGCAAGTCCGTAGGCCTGTATACACCCTCAGATGCCAGTGCCTGCACAGCAGCTCTGGACCCATCCAAGGTAGAGACATCCGCAGGTCCACAGTTGAAGCATCTCGTGGCATACCGGACTCCGAATGGGTCTCAGTAGAGGCCTGCGAAGACGTGGCGGGTATCATAGGCTGCGAAAGCACCTCACTGAGTACCGGTGAACTCACGACTGGCTCAAGAGAAGTGTCGGTGGCAGTTTTGGACCTCGGCCGCCTGTCTCTGTTGTTACCTTTGCATTTTTTTGGAATCCCGGTAGTTGGATGGCTAACTGATGACATTTCTGGATAATTAAACAGAGAAACGAAATATTTAGAGGTGAAAATATACAGACGACAGATAGTGTGCTGATTAAATAAAGCACAAAACCGACAGCAAGGTACAACGTGGTCAGGGCCTAGGCAAGGAATACAGTACGAATGAAAATCTTTGTGAGGTATTTGTTTTCCACAAGTAATGCAATTATTCACTCTTACGGACATCGGTACGGAGCAAGAAAAAGTTTTCCTAATGGGGTACTTAGCTTTAGTTGAAGACTTCGGTTCTGAAACTCGAAAACTAAAATTTCAGGAGTCGGCCGACTGGCACTTGCTAACTGCTTCGGGCACCGCACGGCAAGAAATACTGATGTAATGGCATCGGCTGCATGTTTTGTACCCCTGATGTCATGGAAGAAGGGACAGCAACCAACGCAGGACCCAAGACTGTTAATCAGGCCGACTGCAAGCTACTGCAAGCAGATAACCCAAATGTAATGACTGCAACAGTGAAACACGAAGAACATCTCTATAGTACCTGTCAGGCTTCCTGGGAGCAGGAGGAACCAAATTTGGAGTTAAGAAATTTTCCAGAAAAACATCATCAACCACTTCCAACACAGGAGGAATAGCCAAAGGCTTATGCTGAGGCAAATCCAAAAACTCCCTAATCCTTTTCTTAGAAAGGGGGCAATCCTGACTTTCCCATTTACAAAGATCCCTGAGAGTATTTAAAGTATCACCAAAAGAGAAATCTTCTGGAGGAGAAGCAGAAGGGATGGACTCCTCTGAGTCTGTATCCTCAAAAGGAGAGAAAGCTTGAGAAAACTTCTTCATCCACAGAAATACTAGAAACATCCCTACTCCTTTCTGAAGAAGGTGGCTGTGAACCCCTAATAAGTGTCAAAAGGTCATCAGCCATTTTAACCATTTGAGAATGAGGGGAACGAGAGGATACTGGACCCTGCTTAGTCACAGGCTTATGACTGGAAGATTTACCTGCAAGTCTAAAGGACTCGGGAGGCCTGGCAACCGCCGAAGTTGTCGGTATGCGCTTGCTGTCTGAACGAAGAAGTGAGGTCTCAGACACTGGAGTCAGTTTTGCGGCTCTGGATCCAATTGAAGAGGCAACAGGCAGAAGGCAAAATGGACACCGAAGGCCTGGGGACCTCAGAAATGGTTTCAACCGAGGACTGCGGATGAAAATCTGTGGGCTGCAGGGGTTGCAAAGGCGCCTCACTGGCTATGGCATGACTGGCAACCAACCTAACATCATCTGAGAACTTGACCATCGGAAGCCTGTCGCGGGTCCTTATCCTTACGCTTCTAGGGGATATCCGAAGCCTGAAGACCAGAAGATGCCATACCGACAAACTTAAGCCAAACTCCAAAATGCCTAGCTAAAAGCTTAGCCTGACGACGAATAGTACGCGGATTAAAGGAAGCACAAAGATCACAGTTAGGAATGTTGTGGTCAAGGCCTAAAATAATACAATAGGAATGAAAATCTCTATGGGGAATCTACTTTCCACAGGTAAGACAATTATTAACCTTTTCTGACATTCGTTTAGGCAAGAAAAGAGGATCCCCAACAGGGTACTTAGCTGTAGTTGACTTCAACTTCGTAGTCGGAAACACAAAAGGTTAACTGCCGACCGGCACTCGTGCAAGAAATGCTTCTGCTTCGGGCTCCACAACAAGGAAGACTGAAGTGACATCGACTGCCTCCTTTTGTATCGGATGCCTTGAAGTTCTTCACAACAGACGGTCGTCATTTTTACTTACCTTTGGTATTCTGGCAGACAGAGGGCTACCGGGAGCCAGATAACCCATTGGTTAGGACTGCAACAGTGAAACACAATGAACATCTGATCGTGCATAGATCCTGCCCTGAAATGTAGATATTTTTTGCATGACTCCCTTATGGGGATGTGAAGATAAGCTTCTTTTTAAGTCTAGCGTGACTAACTTGGCATCCATGGCTAGCATAGGGAGAAGCTGCTGCAGGGTAAGCATCTTGAATTTTGGGACCAACAGAAAGGTGTTGAGAATTGAAAGATGCGGGATCTGGTGCCAAGAGCCCTCTTTTCTAGGTACCAGGAAAAGTCTGGAGTAGAAACCCTGACCCCATTGTTCTACTGGAACAGGTTGAATAGCTCTGATATTGAGCAGGGAAAGTACTTGCTTTTGAGCCTCTGCCCACTGGTTTGGTGGAAGGTCTGGAAACCCTCTTGGGGTTGGCAGTGAGTGGAAGTAGAATTTGTACCCCTGGGATAAAATGTTGAGGACCCATCGGTCCTGAGTGATGGACATCCAGTTTTTTGCATGAAGGGCAAGTTTTCCTCCTAGGCGCACAAGCAGTTGGGCAGGACTGGGAAGTAGAATTGAGAAGTCATAGTGAACTTTTTCCATAGAAGGGTTGCTTACCTCTCCCTGTTTTTGGGGTGGGGGCACTCCATTGCTTAGATCTCTACATACCCTGAGACTGTAGTCTGGGTGGCCCGTTTCCCCTGGCTCTTGTCTGGGAAGGCCTGGAAGGGGATGGACAAGGCCAGTGTTTAGAAGGGCAATGCCTACTGAATCAGTTTGCATAGATTTAGCTTTTTCTTCCATCATTTTAAGAACTTCTTCTGTTTTAGTGCCAAACAGTCCTTATTTAAAGGAGAGTCAAGTAATTTGGACTTGACATGATCTGGCAAGGTTTGCTCCTTCAGCCAAGCATGTCTTCTCAGAACAGAAAGTACAGCTGTGTACACTTACCATAAACATAGATGTTCCAGCGTATTCATGGTTGCAGTCATTACATCTGAGTAGTTATCTGCCTGCAGGTAGCCGTCAGCCGGCCAGAATATCAAAGTCTTGGATCCCTGCGTAGGATGATGTCCCTTCTTCCATGACGTCAGGTCGTCAGGGATATAAAACATGCAGCCGACACCATTACATCAGTTTTTCTTACCCCAAATATTAAGTGCCCCCATAATGGGAAGCAATTATATGTTAGGTTACACCTCCGACAAAAAGCAAATACACCAGAAAGCTGTAATACACTAAACAAAAAGAAAGGTATAGCCAAAAGAAGTCGGGGCTGGAGGGAGAGTAACAAGGACTGTACCAGTGAATACACTCTAACATCTACATTTATGATAAGTGTACACAACTGTACTATGTTCTTCGTGTTTCACTGTTGCAGTCACTACATTTAGGTCGATTCCCAAAGCTAAGGAAGGGAGGAGGAAGTTAGAGAGCATTAGGACCAGCTATTAAGCAATGCAAGACTGCAGTGGCAAAACCAGCTCTGGATTTAGGAAAAAATAGTCATGTGGTAATGCTTGGTGAAGGTATGTACAGAGCTCCAGGTAGCAGCTTCTAGGATGTCCCTGGTAGGGACAACTCTGAGAAAGGCTGTAGAGGTAGATGCAGCCCTGGTGGAATGTGATATTATCCCCTGTGGGGTAGGTTTTCTATGGTGCTTGTGGCAGAAATAAATGCAATGGGCTATCAACTTAGAAATGGTTTGCTTTGAAATGGTCTTCCCCTCTGCCCCTGCAGCAAAGCCAACTAGCAGCTGTTCATATCTTCTGAGAGGCTTAGTCCTGTCCAAATAAAATCTAAGTTGTCTGTGCACATCCAAAGAGTGCAGTATTCGTTCTCCTTTGTTCTGTGGATTAGGGAAAAAAAGTAGGCAAATGAATAGACTGATTAAGGGCCACACTAGACAACACCTTGGGCATAAAGGAAGGATTGGTCCTGAGGGACACCCTGTCTGCATGGAAGATGATGAAGGGCTCCACTACCATGAGGGCCTGTAATTCAGACACTCTTCTTGCTGAAGTGATGGCTAGAAGGAAGGCAGTTTTCCAAGAAAGGAATTTCAACTATGAAGTTGCAGCTGGCTCAAAAGGAGGTAGAGTGAGCTTTTCCAATACAAAGTTAAGGTCCCAGGCTGGAGTAGGGGCTCTCCTGGGTGGTCTTAAATTTTTGGCCCCTCTGAAGAATTGCTTTAGCAGGGGGGTGAGAGAAGAGGGGTGGTTCAGAATTATAATGTGCTGAAATGGCAGAGGCATGAATTTTAACTGACGAGAAGGAAAGGCCCTTGTGGAGCATCTCTGTTAAATGCTGAAGAACATGCCGTAAGCTGGGCACCGTTGTGCCCATCCTCTGACTCTGGCTCCAGGAACAGTATTCGTTTCCACTTTTCAGCATAGGATTTTCTAGTACTAGGCCTCCTTGCCTCCCGAATAACATCTAGCACCTGATTACTTAGGGATGCTATTGGAGAGCTCAAGGAATTAGCCATGCTGCAAGGTTCAGGGTTTGAAGCTGAGGGTGCAGAATCTGGTCCTCCTGCTGGGACAGCAGGGAAGGGGTCTGAGGAAGGTGCCATGGTTCAGTGACATACTGCACAAGAGGGGATACCAGTGTTGGCATGGCCAGTATGGTGCAATCAGTATTGTCCTTGGTTTGTCCTGTTTGATCTTTACCATAACTTTCAAAAGGAGAGGCAGAGGGGGAAAGGCATAAATGGAGAGGCTTTCCCAAGTGAAAGACAGGGCATCCACTTTCCAAGCTTGACTGTGGGAAGTCCTTGTGCAGAATTTGTCCAATTAGTAGTTTTTGGGGGGGAAGGCAAACAGGTTTACCTCTGGATTCCACCATTTGTTTCTCAAAAGATTGAGAATCTTTGGTTCCAGTTTCCACTTGTGAGGGTTCATGAGATTTCTGCTTAAGTCATCTGCCAGTGAATTTAGCTTGCCTGGTAGGAATTCAGCTTGTAGGTGCACTTGGTAGCTCGAGGTTGTGTTTCACAGAGCCATGGCTAGTCTGCAGAGAGGGTACAAGTGGGTTCCACCCTGCTTATGTACCACATAACAGTGGTGTTGTCTGTCTTTACTAATAACTGTCCTGGAAGAATGTGGTTCTTGAAGGCTGTCAGGGAATTCTGTACAGATAACATTTCTTTTTGATTGATATGCAGGTGCATCTGACTCTGGCTCCATTTGCCCTGAATGCACTGCCCTGCCAAGTGAGCCCCCCATGCATAGTCTGATGTGTTTGTTAGGGTTTGGGCGGCAGGGGGTATGAGTGAATGGAAGCCCCTTGTTTTGGTAGCAGGCCTCTGCCAACCAAAGGAACTCTGTCTTTATGCAAGGAATGATAGGAATAATTTATTCCAGGTCCTGAGAATGTTGACACCATAGGCTTTTTAGATACCATTGTAGTTTCCTCATATGCAGTCTTGCATATGGAATTAGTAGAATGCAAGAGGCCATGAATCCTAGGGTTTGCAGGATTTTCCTTACAAATAGCTGGGTCTTTGTGGCCAGTAGTTTGAAGTAGGCTGTCAAACTTGTTTCTCTGGCGTCAGGTAAGCCATCTGGGAAGTTGTGTTCAAGCTTGCTCCCTGGAATACAATTTGTTGGCAGGGTACTAGATGAGATTTCTTTTCATTTATGGTGTACCCAATGAGGTTAGAAGTTTCTTTACAAATGTCAGATGTTTTAGTAGCATGTCCTGGCATTCTGCCTGAATTAGACAATTGTCCAGGTAAGGGTATACTTGAATATTTCTTTGCCTGCAAAATGTAATGACTAGAGCTAGGCACTTTGGCTTATCTACTCCGCCCCAAGGTATTCACAAAGAAGTGCAGATAACTGACCGTGCATGGATCCTGCTCTGAAGAGCAGGTATTTCCTGCAAGATTCTCTTAATGGAATGTGCAGGTAAGCTTCCTTTAAGTCTAAGGTTGGCAACCAGGCATCTTTGCCTAGCATAGGAAGCAGCTGTTGAAGTGTTAACATTTTGAATTTTGGGATTACCAAAAAGGTGTTTAGAATAGAGAGGTCCAGGATAGAACACCAGGAGATGTCTTTGTCTGGGTACCAGGAAAATTCTTGATTAAAAACCTTGTCCCATTTCTTCTGCTGGGACAGGCTGAATAGCCCCGATACTTATAAGAGAGAGAACCTGCTGTTGGGCCTCTGTCCACTGATTTGGGGGTAGGTCTGGCCAACCGTTTGGGGTTGGTAAGGTGTGGAAGTGGAATCTGTATCCTTGGAAAACTATATTTAAAATCCATTTGTCCTGGGTAATGAGCTGCCAGTTTTTTGCATGCTGGGCGATCTTTCCCCCCTAAGGGGGCAGGCAGATGAGTAGGGCTTGGAAGGTTTAAAGTTAAATCATTGTGACATTTTCCCATAGGGGGGTGGTCTTACTACTTCCAGCTTTGGAAGTAGGAGCCCCCCACTGGTTAGGCCTGGGAGTACCTTGAGGCTGTAGCCCTGGTGGTCTGCTGTTCCTGGGTTTGGACTGAGAAACCCTGGAAGAGACAGGAAATGACCAATTCTTAGAAGGCCAATGCCTAGTAAATCTGGAAGGCTGTACTTGCAGGAAATCTAACAGTTTACATATCTAGCTTTTTCCTCCATCTTTTTAAGGGCTTTTTCTGCTTTACCACCAAACAGGAGGTCTTGGTTTAAGGGAGCATCCAGTAATTTAGCTTTAACATGATCTGGCAAATTTTGCTCCTTAAGCCAAGCATGCCTTCTAAGAACAGACCCAGTGACAGCAGCACTGCAAGATGCTTCTAAAGAGTCAAAACCACATTGCAAAGTATGTTTACCAACTTGTTCAGCAGAATGCATTAAATCCTGTAATTCTTTATTTTCAGCACAGTCAGGAATCAACATAACTTTCTGTTTAAGTAGTCCCATAATATGCTGCTGATATGAAACTGGCAGTTTACGGCCCTAATGGCCAAAGTAGAAGAAGTGTATACCTTCTTACCCCATCTGTCCAGGGCCCTGGAATCTCTATCAGAGGGGGTAGGTTTTTGGCAGTAGTAACCTTAATGCCTTTGGGTCCCTGTGAAATGTTCTCTGGATCCGCAGTTGGATTCTTAAAGAGAAACTTGTGAGAGTCAGGTACTCTAATGCCAGTCAGGTTTCCTGGGAGCTGGAGGTAAATTGTCTGAGGCCAGGCTAGATTCCAAGAAGGCATCATCTACAATGTCCAGTACTGGAGGGATAGCTAAATGCCTGTGTTTAAGTAGGAGTAAAAATCCCGTAAGCCTCTTTTTGGAGTCAAGAGTAATCCTGTCTTTCCCAGTGGAAATGCTCCCTTAGAGTATGCAAAGTTTCACCAAGAGAGAAATCTTCTTGGAGGGGAATCAGAGGGAATGGAGTCCTCTGCATCAGAATCCTCATAGGCAGATAAGGGTAAATCCTGGTCAACAGAAGAAACAGAAATTTTAATATCCCAATTAGAAGAATCAGAAGGAAAATCAGTTCTAGGTCTCAGAGGGAGAAGGGTGGCTTCCCCTGATTAGAGTAATAAGGTCTTCAGACATTCTTATCATTTGCTTTTTAGGCATATGGGCCTGACCATGCAGTCTGGGCATCTGTTTTCTAGGCATGGATAGAGTTTTAGGCCTTGAAGAAGAAGATGGCATTGGCTTGATATGCAAGTCAGTAGGCCAGAATACACCCTCAAAAGCCGGTACCTGCACAGAGGCTCTGGACCCATCCAAGGTAGACATCTGCAGGTTCCATAGTCGAAGAAGCATCTCGCGGCATACCGAACTCCGAATGGTTCTCAGTAGAGGCCTGCAAATCTGAAGTAGCGGCTATCAGGAGCTGCAAAAGTGTCTCAGAGTACTGGTGAACTGGCGACTAGCTTAACGGAAGCGTCGGCAACGTTGGACCTATGCGGTCTGTCTTTATCTTTACATTTTTTCGGAATATCGGTAGTCGGGTGGCTTACCAAAGTCATTTCTGGAAAACTGAACAGATTACCAAAATAAATGAACAGATGACGAATAGTGAGGATTGAATAAGGCACAAAACCGACAGCAAGTGACGTCGTGGTCTGGGCCTAAGCAAGGAATGCAGTACGAATGAAAATCTTTATGAGGTATTCGCTTTCCACAAGTAATACAATTGTTAACTTTTACTGACATTGGTTTAGAGCAAGAAAAAGGATCCCCACTAGGGGTACGAATGTT